>NW_026970378.1:0-135000 GCF_028390025.1 Pseudophryne corroboree
TACTAGATTTAGGAGTGTGTGTTTGTGAGAGGTTTCAGTTGGGGAATTAGAGTTCATACAGTAATTAAATGTTTTCATATTGAGAACTACATATCCCAGCATATACAGTGTGCTGGGGATGCTAACAATCTTTATTTAAAAGTTTAAAAAACATTGCTTTTATGACTGCAATGGTTAAAAAGGGAGAGCTATAAATCAATTTATCAGTGAATGATCGCAGTTTGAGCTGTGACATTTTACTGAACCACCTATCCCTCCACACTCACTACCTGTCCTCAGGATGCATTTACCATCCCGGCAGACGGTATACCGGCGGTCATTTGACCGATGTTGGAATCCTGACACCACTTGGGAGACTGGTGCCGGCACACAGACAGCCAACATCCCGAAGGCGAGTATTGGAGGGAGGGTTAGGACTGGGGGAGGGGGTGTTAGGGAAGGCACTAGGAGGGGGGGGGGGGTTAGTCCTAGCTGCCACCCCCTGAGGGTTAGCCCTATCCGCCACCCCCCCCAGAGGGTTAGGATTAGGATTAGGTATCATGTGACTGCTGGAATCCCGAGCGCCGGATGCCATACCCAACCCCCTTTACTTTTTCAGGCATTTCTATCTCTCCTCTCTCTATGGTGTTCCGATTGCCCACTTTCCCTTGTGCTTTTCTCTCTCTCTCTCTCTCCTTTGTTTAGAGCATCAGTTTCTGTAGTCCACTTTATCCTTATTTTTTCCAGTGTTTCACTATCTCTCTGATGTAATGAGGATGTATGGTCTAGAGGGATCAGTAATGCATTGTACTGTATAGAGGCGTCAGGGATGTAGCGTAGGGTATAGAGGCGTCAGGGATGTAGCGTAGGTTATAGAGGCATCAGGAATGTAGCGTAGGGAATAGAGGCATCAGGGATGTAGCGTAGGGTATAGAGGCGTCAGGGATGTAGCATAGGGAATAGAGGCGTCAGGGATGTAGCGTAGGGAATAGAGGCGTCAGGGAATTAGCTTAGGGAATATAGGCATCAGGGATGTACTAGCAGGTATATAGAGGTCAGTGTACTGTATAGAGGGTAGAGATGAGCGGGTTCGGTTCCTCGGAATCCGAACCCGCCCGAACTTCAGGTTTTTTTTCACGGGGCCGAGCGACTCGGATCTTCCCGCCTTGCTCGGTTAACCCGAGCGCGCCCGAACGTCATCATCCCGCTGTCGGATTCTCGCGAGGCTCGTATTCTATCGCGAGACTCGGATTCTATATAAGGAGCCGCGCGTCGCCGCCATTTTCACACGTGCATTGAGATTGATAGGGAGAGGACGTGGCTGGCGTCCTCTCCGTTTAGACTAGAGTACTAGAGAGAGACACAAATTTTGGGGAGCATATTATTAGGAGGAGTACTACTTGCTGCTGATAGTGTGACCTGTGACCACCAGTTTAATTAATCCGTTCTCTGCCTGAAAAAAAACGATACACAGTGTGACACAGTCACATACCATATCTGTGCTCAGCCCAGTGTGCTGCATTATATGTAATACTGTATATCATTATCTGACTGTGCTGAGTGCTCACTGCTCACACAGCTTAATTGTGGGGGAGACTGGGGAGCAGTTATAGCAGGAGTACATATTTTAAGTACAGTGCACACTTTTGCTGCCAGAGTGCCACTGCCAGTGTGACTGACCAGTGACCACTGACCACCAGTATTGTGATTGTCTGCTGACCACCAGTATATTGTGATTGTCTGCCTGAAAAAGTTAAACACTCGTCGTGTGGTGTTTTTATAAACGCATTCTGCAGACAGTGTCCAGCAGGTCCGTCATTACATAATATATACCTGTCCGGCTGGAGTAATAGTGTGATATATATATATATTTTAATTTTATCTCATTATCATCCAGTCTATATTAGCAGCAGACACAGTACGTTAGTCCACGGCTGTAGTTACCTCTGTGACGGCAGTCGCTCGTCCATCCATAATTGTATACCACCTACCCGTGGTTTTTTTTTTTCTATCTTCTTGATACTAGTAGCTTACTTTAGGAGTCTGCAGTGCTGACAGACAGTGTCCAGCAGGTCCGTCATTACATAATATATACCTGTCCGGCTGCAGTACTAGTGTGATATATATATATATATATTTTAATTTTATCTCATTATCATCCAGTCTATATTAGCAGCAGACACAGTACGGTAGTCCACAGCTGTAGCTACCTCTGTGTCGGCAGTCGCTCGTCATCCATAAGTATACTAGTATCCATCCATCTCCATTGTTTACCTGAGGTGCCTTTTAGTTGTGCCTATTAAAATATGGAGAACAAAAATGTTGAGGTTCCAAAAATAGGGAAATATCAAGATCGACTTCCACCTCGTGCTGAAGCTGCTGCCACTAGTCATGGCCGAGACGATGAAATGCCAGCAACGTTGTCTGCCAAGGCCGATGCCCAATGTCATAGTACAGAGCATGTAAAATCCAAAACACCAAATATCAGTAAAAAAAGGACTCAAAAATCTAAAATAAAATTGTCGGAGGAGAAGCGTAAACTTGCCAATATGCCATTTACCACACGGAGTGGCAAGGAACGGCTGAGGCCCTGGCCTATGTTCATGGCTAGTGGTTCAGCTTCACATGAGGATGGAAGCACTCAGCCTCTCGCTAGAAAAATGAAAAGACTCAAGCTGGCAAAAGCACAGCAAAGAACTGTGCGTTCTTCGAAATCCCAAATCCACAAGGAGAGTCCAATTGTGTCGGTTGCGATGCCTGACCTTCCCAACACTGGACGTGAAGAGCATGCGCCTTCCACCATTTGCACGCCCCCTGCAAGTGCTGGAAGGAGCACCCGCAGTCCAGTTCCTGATAGTCAGATTGAAGATGTCAGTGTTGAAGTACACCAGGATGAGGAGGATATGGGTGTTGCTGGCGCTGGGGAGGAAATTGACCAGGAGGATTCTGATGGTGAGGTGGTTTGTTTAAGTCAGGCACCCGGGGAGACACCTGTTGTCCGTGGGAGGAATATGGCCATTGACATGCCTGGTGAAAATACCAAAAAAATCAGCTCTTCGGTGTGGAAGTATTTCAACAGAAATGCGGACAACAGGTGTCAAGCCGTGTGTTGCCTTTGTCAAGCTGTAATAAGTAGGGGTAAGGACGTTAACCACCTCGGAACATCCTCCCTTATACGTCACCTGCAGCGCATTCATAATAAGTCAGTGACAAGTTCAAAAACTTTGGGCGACAGCGGAAGCAGTCCACTGACCAGTAAATCCCTTCCTCTTGTAACCAAGCTCACGCAAACCACCCCACCAACTCCCTCAGTGTCAATTTCCTCCTTCCCCAGGAATGCCAATAGTCCTGCAGGCCATGTCACTGGCAATTCTGACGAGTCCTCTCCTGCCTGGGATTCCTCCGATGCATCCTTGCGTGTAACGCCTACTGCTGCTGGCGCTGCTGTTGTTGCTGCTGGGAGTCGATGGTCATCCCAGAGGGGAAGTCGTAAGCCCACTTTTACTACTTCCACCAAGCAATTGACTGTCCAACAGTCCTTTGCGAGGAAGATGAAATATCACAGCAGTCATCCTGTTGCAAAGCGGATAACTGAGGCCTTGACAACTATGTTGGTGTTAGATGTGCGTCCGGTATCCGCCGTTAGTTCACAGGGAACTAGACAATTTCTTGAGGTAGTGTGCCCCCGTTACCAAATACCATCTAGGTTCCACTTCTCTAGGCAGGCGATACCGAGAATGTACACGGACATCAGAAAAAGACTCACCAGTGTCCTAAAACATGCAGTTGTACCCAATGTCCACTTAACCACGGACATGTGGACAAGTGGAGCAGGGCAGGGTCAGGACTATATGACTGTGACAGCCCACTGGGTAGATGTATGGACTCCCGCCGCAAGAACAGCAGCGGCGGCACCAGTAGCAGCATCTCGCAAACGCCAACTCTTTCCTAGGCAGGCTACGCTTTGTATCACCGGTTTCCAGAATACGCACACAGCTGAAAACCTCTTACGGCAATTGAGGAAGATTATCGCGGAAGGGCTTACCCCAATTGGACTCTCCTGTGGATTTGTGGCATCGGACAACGCCAGCAATATTGTGTGTGCATTAAATATGGGCAAATTCCAGCACGTCCCATGTTTTGCACATACCTTGAATTTGGTGGTGCAGAATTATTTAAAAAACGAGAGGGGCGTGCAAGAGATGCTGTCGGTGGCCAGAAGAATTGCGGGACACTTTCGGCGTACAGGCACCACGTACAGAAGGCTGGAGCAACACCAAAAACGCCTGAACCTGCCCTGCCATCATCTGAAGCTTCAGAGGTTGGAGGAGCAGCAAAAGGCCATTCAAGCCTATACAATTGAGCACGATATAGGAGGTGGAATGCACCTGTCTCAAGCGCAGTGGAGAATGATTTCAACGTTGTGCAAGGTTCTGCTGCCCTTTGAACTTGCCACACGTGAAGTCAGTTCAGACACTGCCAGCCTGAGTCAGGTCATTCCCCTCATCAGGCTTTTGCAGAAGAAGCTGGAGACATTGAAGGAGGAGCTAACACAGAGCGATTCCGCTAGGCATGTGGGACGTGTGGATGGAGCCCTTAATTCGCTTAACAAGGATTCACGGGTGGTCAATCCGTTGAAATCAGAGCACTACATTTTGGCCACCGTGCTCGATCCTAGATTTAAAACCTACCTTGGATCTCTCTTTCCGGCACACACAAGTCTGCTGGGGTTCAAAAACCTGCTGGTGAGAAAATTGTCAAGTCAAGCGGAACGCGACCTGTCAACATCTCCTCCTTCACATTCTCCCGCCACTGGGGGTGCGAGGAAAAGGCTCAGAATTCCGAGCCCACCCGCTGGCGGTGATGCAGGGCAGTCTGGAGCGACTGCTGATGCTGACATCTGGTCCGGACTGAAGGACCTGACAACGATTACGGAGTCGGACATGTCGTCTACTGGCACTGCATATGATTCTCTCCCCATTGAAAGAATGGTGGAGGATTATATGAGTGACCGCATCCAAGTAGGCACGTCACACAGTCCGTACTTATACTGGCAGGAAAAAGAGGCAATTTGGAGGCCCTTGCACAAACTGGCTTTATTCTACCTAAGTTGCCCTCCCACAAGTGTGTACTCCGAAAGAGTGTTTAGTGCCGCCGCTCACCTTGTCAGCAATCGGCGTACGAGGTTACTTCCAGAAAATGTGGAGAAGATGATGTTCATTAAAATGAATTATAATCAATTCCTCCGTGGAGACATTGACCAGCAGCAATTGCCTCCACAAAGTACACAGGGAGCTGAGATGGTGGATTCCAGTGGGGATGAATTGATAATCTGTGAGGAGGGGGATGTACACGGTGATATATCGGAGGATGATGATGAGGTGGACATCTTGCCTCTGTAGAGCCAGTTTGTGCAAGGAGAGATTAATTGCTTCTTTTTTGGTGGGGGTCCAAACCAACCCGTCATTTCAGTCACAGTCGTGTGGCAGACCCTGTCACTGAAATGATGGGTTGGTTAAAGTGTGCATGTCCTGTTTATACAACATAAGGGTGGGTGGGAGGGCCCAAGGACAATTCCATCTTCCACCTCTTTTTTTCTTTCATTTTTCTTTGCGTCATGTGCTGTTTGGGGAGTATTTTTTTGAAGGGCCATCCTGCGTGACACTGCAGTGCCACTCCTAGATGGGCCAGGTGTTTGTGTCGGCCACTAGGGTCGCTTATCTTACTCACACAGCTACCTCATTGCGCCTCTTTTTTTCTTTGTGTCATGTGCTGTTTGGGGAGTGTTTTTTGGAAGGGCCATCCTGCGTGACACTGCAGTGCCACTCCTAGATGGGCCAGGTGTTTGTGTCGGCCACTAGGGTCGCTTATCTTACTCACACAGCTACCTCATTGCGCCTCTTTTTTTCTTTGCGTCATGTGCTGTTTGGGGAGTGTTTTTTGGAAGGGCCATCCTGCGTGACACTGCAGTGCCACTCCTAGATGGGCCAGGTGTTTGTGTCGGCCGCCAGGGTCGCTTAGCTTACTCACACAGCTACCTCATTGCGCCTCTTTTTTTCTTTGCGTCATGTGCTGTTTGGGGAGTGTTTTTTGGAAGGGCCATCCTGCGTGACACTGCAGTGCCACTCCTAGATGGGCCAGGTGTTTGTGTCGGCCACTAGGGTCGCTTAGCTTAGTCATCCAGCGACCTCGGTGCAAATTTTAGGACTAAAAATAATATTGTGAGGTGTGAGGCGTTCAGAATAGACTGAAAATGAGTGGAAATTATGGTTTTTGAGGTTAATAATACTTTGGGATCAAAATGACCCCCAAATTCTATGATTTAAGCTGTTTTTTAGTGTTTTTTGAAAAAAACACCCGAATCCAAAACACACCCGAATCCGACAAAAAAAATTCGGTGAGGTTTTGCCAAAACGCGGTCGAACCCAAAACACGGCCGCGGAACCGAACCCAAAACCAAAACACAAAACCCGAAAAATTTCAAGTGCACATCTCTAATAGAGGGGTTAGTAATGCAGTGATGGTTATAGAAAGGTCAGTGATGTAGTGTAGGGTATAGAGGGGTCAGTTATGTAGTGTGGGGTAAAGAGGGGTCAGTAAAGATACTAAGCTGAAGTACTTAGAACACTTCTTGAATTAAGACACAACCTGCAAGAAAAAGTATGCAATATGGGTGAAAAGGCAAATGTCAGAGGTCTGATACAAGTGACCAGCTCCACACCTTGCACCACATAGCGTTATGTTAAACTGGGATATGTTCTTTTTTGGTGTGTGTGTGTGTGGGGGGGGGGGGTGCCAAAGGAAATTTTTGCCATTGGCTCCTTTGGTCTAGAACCAGCCCTGATCACAAAATATTTTTGTCTGAGCAAACTGGACACTGATCAGCGTTGGCTCATTCTCAGCCCCCCGCCCAGCCTCTGCTGCCAACAGACTGCTATTAGCTAGTTAACCTTCTGCCTTCCCTATCTATGACACAGACTGCTGCTAATGCTACCAGAATGTTCCCAGTGGCTTCACACCAACAGTGAATCCCAGCCGATGATGTAGGGCAGCGTGTGGGGGAGGGGGTCAGTTGCTGTGGCTCCAACATGGTAACCGCCAATGGACTGCAATGCTTTATCGAAAGGGGGGGCGCCAGTCCCTTACTTTGCCAGGGGCGCTTGGACCCCTAGCTACACCTCTGTTGACCCTAACCGATACCCCTAAACTAACCATAATTTCTGCAGTAAAAATCCATGTTTCTATGTATATAGGGGGTCATTCCGAGTTGATCGCTTGCTGCCGTTGTTCGCTGCGTAGCAATCAGTTGAAAAAAAATGGCTAATCTGTGCATGCGCATGCTCCGTAATGTGCATGCGCATCGTACGGGTACAAAGTCCATTGTGGTTTTGCACTAGTTCTAGCGATTATTCCAATCACAGAACAGGCCACAAGGAGATTGACAGAAAGAGGGCGTTTCTGGGTGTCAACTGACCGTTTTCAGGGAGTGCTTGGAAAAATGCAGGCGTGGCAGAAGAAATGCAGACGTGGCTGGGCATTCGCTGGATGGGTGTGTGACATCAAAAGCCGTCCCTCAGTTGTTAGAATCAACGCACACGAAGTGTAACTACAGTGCTGGTCTTATTTTGAAACGATTTTGCAGGCGCTCTGCTACTCAAGTATTCGCACTTCTCCAAAGTGAATATACACTCTCCAGTGGGCAGCGACAATGCGTTTGCATGGCTGCTAAAAACTGCTAGCGAGCAATCAACTCAGAATGACCCCCATAGTGTATTGCAAGAAAATATCTGTAAATCCAATGGTACCGTAAGTGCGGTATATACTCGCACTTCTTTGCGGGGTGAGAACATCTCCCCTAAGTGAAGTCAGCCCTATGAATAGAGTTTGTGTGATCCCTGTGCAGCAGTCACAGAAAGGGTTCATCTCTGCAGTTTGTCACTCAAATTACATTGCTGCATTTTTTCTAGAAGTGGATCTGAGAGCTGTTACCCGCAGACCAGCTACAATAATTATCCTGGGTACTCACTAGACCAGTGGTTCTCAAACTGCACCCTGGGGTGCCTCAGGACACTTGCAGGGGTGCCTTGGATTGGTGGTCCAGGACCAATTCAAAATATTTATAGTTAGTGTTATAGGCAAAACCAGTGCTGTTGGCTGGCAATCATAACATATGTGCACAAGCAGAAGCAAATCCTGTCCCCTACCAAAGGGCCAGTGCTAGGGTGTTTGGCGCCTCCCTGCAAACTATTAATTTGGGCCCTCTCTCCAATACTTAATAAAGGGACAGTGCGCTCCTTAAAAAAAGAAGGTGTGGTATCACAAGGAAGGGGCATGGCCACACAATAGCACCCCAAATCAAAATACGCCACACAGTAGCACTATCTTATTGTCATTACACCGCATGTAATAATAATAATAATAATACCCACAGTCGCAGTGCCCTTTATACACATAACCACCATATCAGTGCAGCTTACACACATAATGCCAACAGTAGCAGTGCCCCTTCTACACATGCCCACGGTGGCAATCCTTTACATGGCAAATATCAACCTGGTTTTGCCATGTAAAGGATTGCCACTTTAAAAACAAACAATCAAACAAACAAAAAAAAAAACAACAGGAAAAAACACAAAATCTCTCACTTTCTGATTCTCACACCCTATTACATTCCTCCCTATATATTTAAATGTTTCTATTACTGTATGTTCCCTCTTCCCTTCTCCAAACTATACACATCAACATTTTTTAGTATTTCCAGGTAAGTTTTGTGATGTAGGCCATGCACAATTTTAGTTGCCCTAATGTATTTACAGCCTTCTGGAGATATGGCTTCTGGAACTGAACACAGGATTCTAAATGTGGCTGTACCAAGGACCTATACAGTGGCATTACAGGTTGAGTATCCCTTATCCAAAATGCTTGGGACCAGAGGAATTTTGGATATCGGATTTTTCTGTATTTTGGAATAATTGCATACCATAACGAGATATTATGGTGATGGGACCTAAATCTAAGCACAGAAGGCATTTATGTTTCATATACACCTTATACACACAGCCTGAAGGTCATTTTAGCCAATATTTTTTATAACTTTGTGCATTAAACAAAGTGTGTGTACATTCACAGAATTCATTTATGTTTCATATACACCTTATACACACAGTCTGAAGTTCATTTAATACAATATTTTTAATAACTTTGAGTATTAAACAAAGTTTGTGTACACTGAGCCATCAAAACACAAAGGTTTCACTATCTCAGTCTCACTCAAAAAAGTCCGTATTTCGGAATATTCCGTATTTCGGAATATTTGGATATGGGATACTCAACCTGTATTACTTTTTTCTGCTACTGGTTCTTTAACCTATGCAAACAAGCATCTGACTTGCCTTTCCTATTGCTTTGTTACATTGCTCACCTGAAATAGTAATACTTAGATAGCTTTCCTCTTGCCATTATAATGCCCTTAATATTATAGTTAGCCTTTGCATTTTTGAGACGTGTATGATTTTGCATTTTTTGGCATTAAATGTTGCCATGTTCTTGACCATTCCTCTAGTCCAGGGGCGGAACTGCCAGAGACAACGGAGTCAGTTGCCGCCGGGCTCCAGCCCTAAAGGGGCTTCCTCCATTGCCCCCCGGCTGTTACGTGCCCTTCCTACTAAATAGACAAAGGCGCTACCAGCAGGGTCTCGCAGTTTGTACATTCCATGCCGTAACACCCTTCTTTCCACCTTCACAATGAAGCTATTGGTACTTTGCAAAAAAAAAATTATTAGCATTGCAACTCAGCAGATCAATGCAGTGTGCAGCCACACACTCCATATATCTGCTCAGCCACAAAGCTGATTATTTCTTCACAAAGTACAAGGTGAGCTCCAAATAGAATTCTCTAGCTTAGATTATACCTTTCTATGCAAGGGTAAATAGCTCAATTGTTTGACTGCAATGCCACAGGAAATGGTTTGGATCCAAGACAGTGTGACTGAATAATAAAGAAACCTTAAGATGAGTTCATGAATGTTGTATAAGTATTAGTGAGAGAAGGGGTCAGGAGCATGCTAGGCTGCAAAAAATAAGGTAGGCTGCAAGTGAAAGTAATGATCTCCTATATATTTTCCCAGATCTGTCACTCTGTGTGGCTAACTCTGGGGGAAGTCACAGCAATGGGCGGAGACGGCATCTGCAGGACGATACACCAGTGCCAGCAGCAGACCGTAACAAAGTGACAGATCAGGGAGAATATATAGGAGGTAGGGAGGTGGCCATGGTACATGGCTGGCCAAGGGACACTAGCTCATGTACCCCTTTACCACTGAGGCTGGCCACCAAGGATGGACCTGTCACCAGTGCACATGCAATAACCTCTTCTGCTGCCCTCTTTGCAACTCAGATTGCCCAGTGCTCCCCTTCGCTAACAGTCCACAAAGTTTCCCCATCTCACGATCTGCCTCCTCACCCCCACTTTCATCTCTACAGCACACGCGCATATCATACAAGATCCCATCATGCGTACGTAGGTCTGAAATGCAAGAGGGAGGTTGGGGGGAGATTGGCATGCGCCAGCAACACCACACAGCTCACTGTGACCACAGTGGAGAGGCTCTGCAACAGGACAATACACCAACCTCGGAGCAAGGAACTGCGTCGGTCAGGAGGAGAACTATTTCAATAGCATAAAAAGGTTAATGCGTCCCACCCTATGGACACCAGACTCATCAAGTCACTGTTGCCAGAGTCTCATACAATGACTCTGAACCTCTAAGCACACTATTTGACTGTCCACACCCTGCTGTGCCTATTACCCATCTCCTCCACCACCCTCAACACTGACCCACACATCATTCACCCACAGAGATACAATAAAGGTAGTTTGGATAAATTAGCTAAATGAAATGGATTTAACCAATTTATCTAAATGACCATTTTTGGATGTTTTCCAGTGTTTGTGAGCAAATGGTCAATTGTCATTTGCTGCCACATATTAGCATAATTTTGTTTCAACTAGAAAAAAAAAATTGGACAGATAATCTAAGTGTGGATCCAGTTTAAAGGTCCGCATTCACGGCCTGATTTTGGGGAGAGATGTGTGCTGAGCGAACTGCTCAGCACACATCTCTGCCCCCGCTCAGCACAGCGTGATGTGTGCTGAGCGTACGGGGGGTGGGGGGGGGGGGCGCTCATTTCACCCCCTGTGTAGGGCATTCTGTGTGTATCCAGTTTAACAGGTGTGAGCATCATACAACTACTGACTTGCGAGTAACTATACAGCAGCTCCATACCTTGTGACTTGAAGAAACACCAGTTAACCCCGGGAATGCTGCAGTCAAAGCAACAATTCCTCTTCTTACATTCCGCTGCACTTATTGTGGGGTATCCGCAATCCCTTCTGCTGTACGGTTCCACATTACATTGTTTCTTGTCACTTCCTGTTGATGCAGTAAGGAAACATCCAGGAATTACAGCAGCTTAGTTTTTTTTTTTTTTTTAACTGGGGCAATTTAGCTAGATCACAGGGCAATTTAGCTCCTTTGGTCCTTTTTTAGGACCAGTTAATCAGACAGTTGAGCAAACTGAAAAACAGCTAACAGGAAATTTCCACTTAAATGGTATTTTCTAATCTTATCTGACCATGACTAAGAATAAAGGATACACAAGATAAACTCTTAGAGCCATGGACCTTATCCATGTTTAAGCTCCATCAAATCTGTAATCAATAGCACTACATGCTCCCACTTTACCACTGTACTATATACTCTACCTGTGTTTTTAAGGTAAAAACACCATTTAACCCCAGTGACACTTGAATTAAAGCAGCAGCCTCTGGAATAGCATTCCTTAGCATTAATCCCAGGAAATCTGCAATCTTCACGCTCTTTGATAGCCATGCTACATTGCTGTTTACTTGGATGGAGCAGAGAGCACAACATCAGGACATAGGAAATATTACAATGCATGATAAGAAAGGTGTGAGCTCTACAGCAAGGCCTCTAACCCTTTGCCAGTGCCAAATACATAGGGCTTAACTCAGATCTGATCACAGCAGCAAATTTATTAGCTAAAACCATGTACACTGCAGGGGGGGGGTGTATAATATGTGCAGAGAGAGTTAGATTTTGGTGCGGTGTGTTCAAACTGAAATCTAAATTGCAGTGTAAAAACAAAACAGCCAGTATTTACCCTGCACACAAACAATATAACCCACCTAAATCTCTCTGCAAATGTTATATCTGCCCCCCCCCCCCCCCCAACCCTGCAGTGCACATGGTTTTGCCCACTAGCTAACAAATTTGCTGCATCTGGGAATTACAGCAGCTTAATATTTCTTTTTACAGAAGGTTCAGCAAATTAAATTATTTAGTGAAGTACTGTAATCATAACAGTTACAGGGATATTGTAGGTAGATTTATTGTCAGTGGATAAATGTAAAAATTAAACCCTTAGGCATAGTTCCAAAATGCTGTCATTGCAATCCAGATTTTAAGGATATCATGCTTGAGCACAGGTGACTTAATTAGAACTTCGGTCAATGTGAATTAACCATTGGACTCAACCATGGTTATCCTTAAAACCCAGGGGTCTATTTAAGATCGATCTTAATCGATGTTGGGCTTCCAGGTTGAAAAAAAAACACACATTTACTAACATTTTAAAATTTATATAAAAAATCATCTGTTCGTAAATGCAGTGCACATGGTTTTGCCCAACTGCTAACAAAAATCCTGCTGCGATCAACTCAGAATTACCCCCCATGGCCCTCATTCCGAGTTGTTCGCTCGCAAGCTGCTTTTAGCAGCATTGCACACGCTAAGCTGCCGCCTACTGGGAGTGAATCTTAGCATCTTAAAATTGCGAACGAAAGATTTGCAATATTGCGATAAGACATCTCTGTGCAGTTTCTGAGTAGCTCGAGACTTACTCTGCCAGTGCGATCAGTTCAGTGCTTGTCGTTCCTGGTTTGACGTCACAAACACACCCAGCGTTCGCCCAGACACTCCTCCGTTTCTCCAGCCACTCCCGCTTTTTTCCCAGAAACGGTAGCATTTTTTCCCACACGCCCCTAAAACGGCCTGTTTCCGCCCAGAAACACCCACTTCCTGTCAATCACATTACGATCACCAGAACGATGAAAAAACCGTGAGTAATATTCCTAACTGCATAGCAAATTTACTTGGCGCAGTCGCAGTGTGAACATTGCGCATGCGCATTAAGCGGAAAATCGCTGCGATGCGAAGAAAATTACAGAGCGAACAACTCGGAATGACCACCTATGTGCACTGCAGGGAAGGCAGATTTAACATGTGCAGAGAGAGTTAGATTTGGGTGTGGTGTGTTCAATCTGCAATCTAATTTGCAGTGTAAAAATAAAGCAGTCAGTATTTACCCTGCACAGAAACAAAATAACTCACCCAAATCTAACTCTTTCTGCACATGTTATATCTGCCTCCCCTGCAGTACACATGGTTTTGCCCAACTGCTAACAAAATTCCTGCTGCGATCAACTTGGAATTACCCCCATCGATTGATGTTTTCACACTGCTCGTGTATATAAGACATAGGGCCTAATTCAGTTTGGATAGTAATACGCGTTCCAACCGCAAAAACTATGAAGAGGATGGGGGCATATACGCAGGGTCCATCCTGTGCGTGTGCCTACATTTTCTCCGGGTGCCCCGCAGAAAATGCGAATGCCTCTGCCTGTCAATCAGTAGAGGGCGTACCTTCGCAGGTATATCGCGATCATGAGCCATGTCTCCCATTTTTGTCATTATAGGTGCTCTGTGAGCTGCTGGCCATGCCCCAGCCCCTCTGTCTCCCGTGAATAGAGATTGAGGCTTATTCAGACCAGATCGCTTCAATTTATTTTCACCCAGCGGGCAATCTGGTTTGCACTGCACATGCGTATGCGCCACAATGCGTAAGTGCGACGGTCCGGAGATCACAAGAAGATTGACAAGAAGAGGGTGTTTGTGTGGGTGGCAACTAAATGTTTCTAGGGAGTGTCCGGAAAAACACTGGAGGGACCCGGCGTTTTGTGGGAGGATTTGTGACGTCACCTCAATGGCTGAGTAAGTGCTGAGCTGTGCAGCTCTTGTGCACATGTGATCACACACCTGCACAGCAAATTTTCCCTTCCGCTGTAGGCGACAACTACCTGATTACAGGGATGCAAAAAACACACCCTAGCGATCAGGTCTGAATTACCCACAATGTGCATATTTGCAGAGCAACAAGCTACAGGGAGCCTTCCACCCCCCCCCCCCCCCCTTCCCCATGGGAAGGGGGGGGGGTTGTTTGGGTTAGCTGGACATTCCCCAAAAAAGTGACTGTCCTGCAAAAATTGGGATAGTTGGGAGGTATGTTCAAATACATTTATTGTTTTGCATGCAGGGTAAATACTGGCTTCTTTGACATTTAGCCACAAATGCTGCACAGCTAAATTACAGTATTACACTGCAATTAACAGTTATGCTAGGACATTCCCCCTCCCAAATCTACCTCTCTCTGCATGTTACATCTGTCCCACAGTGGCGTGCGGTGAGGTCAGTGGCTAGTGAGGCACTACAGCCATAATGTCCGCCGAATCCTGCCGATGACCCTTAGCCAATGCCCGCTACTGCCTCTGAGCCGATACCCGCTGCCACCGCCAATGGCTTACAAACTCGCCCACAATCAACTGACCCAGCCCTCCACCACTAATTTCTATCTCAGTCCGATGCCGCCAATGCCCGCTGCCTGCCTGCTCATTGTTCTCGTTATATATTATACATTTTTAAAGAAAAAAAAAATGAGTGTTTGGGACTGGGAAGGGTGAGGGAGGAGGACATGAATGCAATTTTGTTGTCCAGGGCTTCCATTAACTTAAAGGAGAAGGGTCTGAATGGGTTAAAAAAAATGTGTGAGGTCCCCCCTCCTTAGTATAACCAGCCTCGGGCTCTTTGAGCCGGTCCTGGTTATTTAAATACTGGGGGAAAAATTGGACAGGGGTTCCCCGTATTTAGACAACCAGCACCGGGCTCTTAGACCGGTCCAGGTTCCAAAAATACGTGGGACAATAGATGTAGGGGTCCCCCATATTTTTAAAACCAGCACCGGGCTCCACTAGCCAGAGAGATAATGCCACAGCCGGGGGACACTTTTATGTAGGTCCCTGCGGCCCTGGCATTACCCCTCCAACTAGTCACCCCTGGCCGGGGTTCCCTGGAGGAGTGGGGACCCCTTAAATCAAGAGGTTCCTCCCCTCGAGGCACCCAAGGGCCAGGGGTGAAGCCCGAGGCTGTCCCCAGCACCCCTGGGTGGTGGGTGCCGGGCTGATAGCCATGTGTGTAAAAAAAGAATATTGTTTTTTCGTTGTGGAACTATAAGGCCCAGCAAGCCTCCCCCGCTTGCTGGTACTTGGAGAACCTCAAGTACCAGCAGGCGGGGAAATAACGGGCTTGCTGGTACCTGTAGTTCTACAACAACAAAAAATACCCAAATAAAAACACAAACACACACAGCGTGACAGTAAAATTATTGAGACAGGCTGTAGCATGTGGGTGCATGTAACCCTATAAAAGTGATGGATTGGGTGACTATTACAATACCCACTGTTGCTGTCTGAAAAATGATGGATTTATAGATTGCTCTGCCGAGACATGTTTTTTTCTAAAATGCACCACAGGTATGGATGGATAGTATACTTGACGACACAGAGGTAGGTAGAGCAGTGGCCTACTGTACCATACTGCTATATATTATATTATTAATTATTATTATTATCCTTTATTTATATGGCGCCACAAGGGTTCCGCAGTGCCCAATTACAGAGTACATAAACAAATAATCAAACAGGAAAACAGCAACTTACAGTTGACGACAATATAGGACAAGTACAGGGTAAATAAACATAGCTACATCAGCAGATGACACTGGAATAAGTATCAGGTGGCAGAAGACTGCTGGATTTGGTGCAGCTGAAGATTATTAAAGTAAGAAAAGAGTAAGCACATGAGGGAAGAGGGCCCTGCTCGTGAGAGCTTACATTCTAAAAGGGAGGGGTAGACAGACAGGGGTGAGACAGATGGGGTACATAGAGAGCATGGAACAGAGGTTTAGGATGAGATTTGGCTGGGTTTGGTGAAGAAGTGGGTCTTGAGAGCCCGTTTGAAGTTTTGTAGAGAGGTGGAGAGTCTGAGGGGGAGAGGTAGGGAATTCCAGAGAAGTGGTGCAGCACGTGAAAAATCTTGGAGGTAGGAGTGGGAGGAAGTAATCCGTAGGCAGGAGAGTCGGTGTGCATTAGCAGAGCGAAGAGGACGGGTGGGAGTGTAAAGCAAGATAAGATCAGAGATGTAGATGGGAGAGGAGTGGGTGAGGGCTTTGTAAGCAAGTGTGAGAAGCTTGAAATGGATTCTGAAAGGGAAGGGGAGCCAGTGAAGGACTAGTAAGAGAGGAGAGGTGGACGTAGTGCGTTTGGTGAGGAAAATGAGCCGGGCAGCAGCATTGAGGATAGATTGGAGTGGAGAGAGGTATTTGTCAGGAATGCCAGTCAGGAAGAGATTACAGCAGTCCAGTCTGGAGATGACCAGTGAGTGGATAAGAGTCTTAGTAGCATCCTGGGTCAGAAAGGGTCTGATCCTGGAAATATTTTTTAGATGAAAACGGCAGGTTTGTGAGAGGTGCTGAATGTGTGGTTTGAAGGAGAGGGAGGAGTCAAGGATTACTCCAAGACAGCGCGCTTGGGGGGTAGAGGAGATAGTAGTGCCATCAATAGATAATGAGATTGTAGGAGGTGAGATTATGCGGGAGGGAGGGAAGATGATCAGCTCGGTCTTAGACATGTTAAGTTTAAGAAAGCGCTGGGACATCCAGGAAGAGATAGCAGAGAGACAGTTGGAGATACGAGTGAGGAGAGTAGGGGAGAGGTCTGGAGAGGAAAGATAGATTTGAGTGTCATCAGCATAGAGATGATATTGGAAACCAAAAGAACTAATGAGCTTACCTAGTGAGGACGTATAGAGAGAGAAGAGAAGAGGACCAAGGACAGAACCTTGGGGTACCCCTACAGTTAGTGGAAGTGAGGGGGAGGTGGAGTCATGAGAGGAGACAGAGAATGAACGGTCAGAAAGGTAGGACGACAACCAAGAGAGGGCAGTGTTACGCAGACCAATGGAGTGAAGGATTTGCAGTAGGAGAGGATGGTCCACAGTGTCAAAAGCAGCAGAGAGATCAAGTAGAATAAGTAGAGAGTAGTGTCCCTTAGATTTAGCAGCATGGAGGTCATTGCATACTTTTGTAAGGGCAGTTTCAGTGGAGTGGAGAGGACGGAAGCCAGACAGGAATGGGTCAAGCAGTGAGTGTGAGGAAAGAAAGGAAGTAAGGCGGTTGTAGACAATACGCTCAAGGAGTTTGGAGGCAAAAGGGAGGAGAGAGATGGGTCGGTAGTTGGAGAGAGTGTTTGGATCAAGGGTAGGTTTTTTAAGAATAGGAGAGATGAGAGCGTGCTTGAAGGCAGAGGGGACAGTGCCTGATGAGAGGGAGAGATTGAGAAGGTGGGAAAGATGGGAACAAGCAGAAGAAGAGAGGTGGCAAAGGAGGCGGGAGGGGATAGGGTCAAGTGGGGAGGTGGTGAGGGGACAGGAACGAATGAGGGCCATGACTTCCTCTCCAGATGCATGGGAGAAAGATGACAGAGTTGGTGCGAGGGATGGGGAGGGTTGGTAAGGGATGGGAGAAGACTGGTTACTGATAGTCTGGTGTGATGTGATGTCCTGACGTATGGAGTCAATTTTGGATGTGAAGTAAGTGGCAAAGTCAAGAGCAGAGAGTGAGGAAGGGAGACGAGGTGGAGGTGGGCAGAGGAGTGAGTTGAGAGTGGCAAAGAGGCGCCGGGGGTTGGAAGACTGGGAGGAGATGAGGTTCTTGAAGTATGACTGTTTAGCAAGAGAAAGGGCAGCACTGAAGGATGAGAGCATAAGTTTGAAATGGAGGAAGTCTGCCTTAGAGCGTGATTTCCTCCAGTGTCGCTCAGCAGTACATGAGCATTTTTGCAGATATCTGGTGCATTTGGTGTGCCAGGGTTGAGGTGTTAATTTGCAAGGGTGAATAGTGGTTGGTGGAGCAACAGAGTCAAGAGCAGAAGTAAGGGAAGCATTGTATGTGGAAGTGGCTTGTTCAGGGCATGAGAGAGAGAGAATAGGAGAGAGAAGTGAGTCAAACAGGGAGGAAAGGAATGTGGTGTCAATAGCTTCAATGTTACGCTTAGTGATGGTAGCCTTAGGAGGTAGAGATGGGGAAGTCGAGAGAGATAGGTTGAAGGAGAGCAGGTGGTGGTCAGAGAGGGGAAATGGGGAGTTGGAAAAATCAGAAATATCACAGCGGTGAGTGAAGACCAGATCCAGTGAGCTCCCATTCACATGGGAGGGTGAGGAGGTCCACTGGGAGAGACCAAGTGAAGAGGTGAGGTTAAGGAGTATAGAGGCAGGGGATTGTGTGGGGATGTCAATAGGGATGTTGAAATCGCCTAGGATAATGGTGGGAATGTCAGAAGAGAGGAAGTGAGGAAGCCAGGAAGCAAAGTTGTCGATGAATTTGGAAGCAGTGCCAGGGGGGCGGTAAATGACAGCTACTCTAAGATGGACTGGTTGGAAGAGGCATATGGCGTGGACCTCAAATGTAGAGAATATAAGGGATGGTTCTGGTGGTATGAGTTGGTAGGAGTAACTAGAAGGTAAAAGGACCCCAACACCACCCCCATGGCGACCCCCAGGTCGGGGTGTGTGTGTGAATGTAAGGCCCCCAGCAGAGAGAGCAGCAGCAGAAGTAGTGTCAGAGGGCATAATCCAAGTTTCAGTAATGGCTAGTAGGTGTAGGGAGTTGGAAATGAAAAGGTCATGAGTGGGGACCAGTTTGTTACAAACAGATCTGGCATTCCAGAGGGCACAGGATAGGGGGTATGAGTTTGTGGGAGAGATGTGAATTAGATTTTCAGGGTTGCTGTAGCGATGAGGTGGGATTAACTTTGAGGGCAGGGATGATGAGAGAGTAGTGATGGTACGGGTGCCTGAGCTAGGAGGGGAAACTGCAGGAGGTGGGCAGGGAGGGAGGTCAGTGTGATGTGGATGGGGGTGTGGGGAGGTGACAGGGAAGGGAGAGAGGGAGCAGGGCTGAGTTGTGGGGTAGCAGGACCATGGGGCAGAGGTGAATGAAAGTGGGGTAACAGGAAAGGTGGGGGAAGGAAACAGAGGGATGGAGGGGAGACAGAGGAGGGGAGAGAGGAGGAGGTGGAGGAGACTAGTGGGGAAGGATAAAGATACATTATTAGGTAGACACTGAGTGATGTGGGGAGTATAAGAAAACCTTGACATAGTGTTAAGTAGGTAAATAGGTTGAAGTAGTGGAAGTAGGAGAGGAGACTGTAAGGCAATCCGAGCAGAAGAATTGCAGAAATGCAGGTGAGAAAAGCAGTGTAGGCTCAAGGGGTGTAGATTTAGTATGAAATGAGTCAAAAGCGTAGATAAAGTGGGTGCAGAAATGTATTTGGAGTGTAAGAAATGAAAGGATTGTGAGAGGTTTAAGAAGCAATGGTAATTATGTTAGATGTTTTAAGTGTTTGCAGGTAAAATTGCATTGGTGCAGCTGTGCTTAAAAAACAAAATTACAATAATACAGATACAGGCATTTGTAGGTGAAATGGATGGTTTATGAAATGTCCAAGTAAGGTAGTTCTGTGCTATGTAATCAGATGCAACAATCAGGAGGTGAGTGATCTGAGGAGTAAGTGACTCACATTTGTTATTAGTTCTTCAGTTTTCTTTGTTTTGTTAGATTGGTGTGCTTCTGTTTTCCTTCTTTTTCACTTCGATTGAACGCTGATTGAACACTGCTGTTATGTGTCAATTTTATCACGCTTTGATAAAAATGCACGCTTAGATCAATAAATGCACAGCCTACACCATTGGACTTAAGTAGAAGACTATTACAAGTGAAACCAATAATTGAAATCTGTAACCACACCCCACCCCCTCAAATGCCAGGCAATAAATTACCTTAAAAACAACAACCAGGCATTCCACAAAGATTAAACTGGGTCTATATCATTCAAAACTTTAAAAAAGTACTTCAAAATCACATACTATGCAATAATGTTTCAATTTGCATAACCCAGCAGAATTAGCTTTGCATATATAGATATAGTGCAGCAGAATATATTGGTGGTTGTAGTCAATTGTAATTACCTGTAGGTGACAAGAAGAGAAGAAACGTCAATTCACATTCGATATCAGCTGAAGATAAATTAACGCTGATTGAACGCTGCTGTTATGTGTCAATTTTATCACGCTTTGATAAAAATGCACGCTTAGATCAATAAATGCACAGCCTACACCATTGGACTTAAGTAGAAGACTATTACAAGTGAAACCAATAATTGAAATCTGTAACCACACCCCACCCCCTCAAATGCCAGGCAATAAATTACCTTAAAAACAGCAACCAGGCATTCCACAAAGATTAAACTGGGTCTATATCATTCAAAACTTTAAAAAAGTACTTAAAAATCACATACTATGCAATAATGTTTCAATTTGCATTACCCAGCAGAATTAGCTTTGCATATATAGATATAGTGCAGCAGAATATATTGGTGGTTGTAGTCAATTGTAATTACTCAGCAGAATTAGCTTTTCATATATAGATATAGTGCAGCAGAATATATTGGTGGTTGTAGTCAATTGTAATTACCCAGCAGAATTAGCTTTGCAAATATAGATATAGTGCAGCAGAATATATTGGTGGTTGTAGTCAATTGTAATTACCCAGCAGAATTAGCTTTGCATATATATAGTGCAGCAGAATATATTGGTGGTTGTAGTAAATTGTAATTACCCAGCAGCAGCTCTACTGCACTCAACATCACCAGTGCTCACAATATATATAATGCTATATACTATGCCATAGTGGTGCTTACTATATAACACCTCCTACTGCGTTCCCCCTGGCAATGAGCATTACACCCAGAGAGTGAAACCCCTGGCAATGAGCATGACACCCAGCACGTGAAACTCTTGGCATTGAGCAGTTTTTGTAAAAGTAATTAGAAGCTTTACTGTAGGGCATAGTGTATCACAGATATTGTGGTGAGTGACATAATATGTTCCAAAGGGCATTAATGTGTGGGGCTTAACATGGTGGAAATTACTGTACTTTTTTCCCTGTGGTGGCCGAGGTCTGTTGGTGCAGGGTCAAGAACTGGGGTGTAAGGTAGTCTTTGCCTGCAAGGCTACGCTCATTTTATGGAGACCATACCCATACATTTAAGTGTGGCATATACCTGCAAATACAGCTTGTGAATTTGCCTCTATCACAGCCTCCCTGTCCAAGGGAGATGTTGGCAAGGCAGATTTTAGGAAACGGCGAGGGGGAGACGTCTCGAATTCCAGCTTGAATCCCTGAGACACTACTTGTAGAATCCAGGGATCCACCTGTGAGCAAGCCCACTGATTGCTGAAGCACTTGAGACGGGCCCCCACCGCACCTGGCTCCACCAGTGGAGCCCCAGCGTCATGCTGTGGACTTAGCGGAAGCGGGGGAGGACTTTTGTTCCTGGGAACTGGCTGTATATATATATATATATATATATATATGCACACACACTCATGTATATACATGTATACACAAATACACGTATGTACATGTTTATGTATGTATAATACACTGATAGAGTACATTATATTTATGAATTAATTGCTTCCCGATTCTGCAGCAGCATCATCAGCACCATCAGTGTTACTCACAGTCACTTCACACTGACTGCTGCACAACACATCACTTAATTTCCGGGCCGCCCGCCACCTGGTGAAGAGACATGGGAGATGAAGGACCAGCAGTGCCACGTTGAGCGGAAGTATTGTGAATTAGTTACCCACACACTCCTTGTGACACCTGCTCCCCGTCTGCCCTCCCACCCGCCGCCTGCCATCCGGAACCCGCACTGACAAGTAAGTCTCAGCAGAATGTGTCTGCCGGCGGCTCCCAGTCCCCCCTAGAGGAACACTGCCAGTGGTGTGGCAGCCGCGGCACACTAGGACTGAGAGACCGCAGCGGGAGGAAAGCACGGGTGGGCGGGAGGAGAGCATAGGCGGACATCACCACGTCACATTGCAAGGTGACACCAGTCCCCCCAGTGAGGCCGCCGACGAATGCACTCAGCATAGTATTAGCAGCAGGCAGAGGGGGGGCGGGCGCAGCGGTGGTGGGAGGTACGGAAATGAGCTACAGGCTAGGCTCCACCGATCACACACTCAGCGATCACTGTGCCACAGCAAGCGTGGCGTGCAGCGGTGATGGACATTAGGGAGTGCCTGTGCGCACCAGGCACCCCCTGTACGCACGCCTATGCGCTACCACCCCCCATATGCCACACTACATCACTATGCTATAGCCCTCCCATATGCTGCACTTCATAGTTACACTATACCCCCCATACAACATACTACATCACCACACTACACTACTCACAATAAAATTAAAACATCCCAGTTCCTCATTCTTAATGAGCTCACGTAAGTTCTCTCCCCAACGGAGCTCCAGACCAAGTAACAATGAAGACACCAGCAGCGTGTAGGGGGCAGGCCTGGTCCACTTGTCAGGAGAGAGCAGTCACTGGAGGGTAAGAAGGGGGTGGGGCCTAGTCCTACAGACGGGAGAGAGCACAGACAGGAGAGAGCAAGGTACAGGGGTAGAAGGGGACGGCTGATGTGAAGAAGGGGGCGGGGCCTATTCTTGCATCCTTTCAAAATTCGACTTTTTAAAATTCGACATTTGACAAATTCGACTTTTCTGCAATGGTACAAATGCGGCAATTCAACAAAAGTATATTCAATTGAAGTTTGTAAATTCGACAACAGTGCTTTTAAACAGTAAATTCGTCATTTTCAATCCGCCACACTTTGCAGGCGGAATCTAATAAAAAATAATATTTTTTTGGGGTAATAGCATATCTATTTATATTAGAAGGGATTAGGTACTTGGTTTGTCTTTTTTGGAGGCACAAGTATTATTTATATATTTTTTAAAAGATTATTATTATTATTATTTTTTTTTAAATGGAATGTGAAAAACCCGGAAAAGAAAAATTGCGTGGTGTCCCCCCTCCAAAGCATAACCAGCCTCGGGCTCTTCGAGCCGGTCCTGGTTCTAAAAATCCGGGGGAAAAACGGACAGGGGATCCCCCGTATTTTTAAAACCAGCTCCGGGCTCTGCGCCTGGTGCTGGTGCAAAAAATACGGGGGACAAAAAGAGTAGGGTCCCCCATTATTTTTACACCAGCATCGGGCTCCACTAGCTGGACAGATAATGCCACAGCCGGGGGTCACTTTTATACAGTGCCCTGCGGCCGTGGCATTAAATATCCAACTAGTCACCCCTGGCCGGGGTACCCTGGGGGAGTGGGGACCCCTTCAATCAAGGGGTCCCCCCCCCAGCCACCCAAGGGCCAGGGGTGAAGCCCGAGGCTGTCCCCCCCATCCAAGGGCTGCGGATGGGAGGCTGATAGCCTTGAGAAAATTGAAAGAATATTGTTTTTTCCAGTAGTACTACAAGTCCCAGCAAGCCTCCCCCGCAATCTGGTACTTTGAGAACCACAAGTACCAGCATGCGGGAGAAAAACGGGCCCGCTGGTACCTGTAGTTCTACTGGGGAAAAAATACCCAAATAAAAACAGGACACAGACACCGTGAAAGTATAACTTTATTTCACACCTGCCGACACACACATACTTACCTATGTTGACACGAAGCAGTCGGTCCTCTTCTCCAAGTAGAATCCACGGGTACCTGAAAATAAAAGATAATTATACTCACCTGATCCAGGTTCCAGATTAAATCCACGTACTTGGCAAAACAACAAACCGAACACCCGGACCAGACGGACTGAAAGGGGTCCCATGTTTACACATGGGACCCCTTTCCACGAATGCAGACATCCGAATCTCGCGGGAATCCGACAGCGGGATGATGACGTTCGGGCGCGCTCGGGTTAGCCGAGCAAGGCGGGAAGGTTCGAACCTGCCTCGGACCCATGTAAAATGGGTGAAGTTCGGGGGGTCCGGATTCCGACGAACCGAACCCACTCATCACTAGTATGTACGTGTGTGTCAGGTGCCGTGCACGTACGTACGTACGTACGTGTGTGTCAGGTGTCGTGCGTGTACGTGTGTGTGTGTGTGTGTGTGTGTCAGGTGGCGCGTACCTACATGTGTGTATGTCAGGTGCTGTGCATGTGTGTACGTACACGCGTGTATGTGTCAGGTGCCGCGCGTGTACGTGTGTGTGTGTGTGTGTGCCAGGAGCCACGCGTGTACATGCGTGAGGGTGTCAGGAGCCGCGCATATACGTACATACGTGTAGGTTTCAGGTGCCGCGCGTATACATACGTGTGTGTGTCAGGAGCCGAGCGTGTACGTACATGTGTGTGTGTCAGGAGCAACGCGCGTGTGTGTCAGGAGCCACATGTGTGCATACGTGTGTGTGTCAGGTGCCACACATGTACGTACGTACGTACGTACGTACGTACGTACGTACGTACGTGTGTGTGTGTGTGTGTCAGGTGCCGCGCGTGTACGTGTGTGTGTCAAGTGCCGTGTGTGTACGTACGTATGTGTGTGCCTGGAGCCGCGTGTGTGTGTGTCTCAGGTGCTGTACGTGTATGTGTGTGTCTCAGGTGCTGCACGTGTATATGTGTGTATTTCAGGTGCTGCATTTGTATGCGTCAGCTGCCACGTGGGTGTCAGGTGTTGAGCGTGTATGTGTTTGTGTCAGCTGTCGCATCTGTATGTGTGTGACTGTCAGGTGCTGCGCGTGTATGTGTGTGTCAGGTGCTGTTCATGTATGTGGGAGTGGCAGGTGCTGCATGTGTATATATGTGTGAGTGGCAGGTGCTGCGTGTGTATACGAGTGTGTGTGAGGTGCTGCGAGTGTATGTGTGTGTTAGGTGCTCTGAGTGTATATGATTGTGTGTCAGGTGCTGTGCGTGTGTGCGTTAAATGCCACATGTATATATGTGTGTCAGGTGCTGCGTGTGTGTGTGTGTGTGTGTGTGTGTGTGTGTCAGGTGCTGCATGTTTGTATGTGTGTGTGTGTGTCAGGTGCTGCATGTCTGTATGTGTGTGTGTGTCAGGCACTGCATGTCTGTGTGTGTGTGTGTGTGTGTGTGTGTCAGGTGCTGCATGTCTGTATATGTGTGTGGGTGTGTCAGGTGATGCATGTCTGTGTGTGTGGGTGTGTCAGGTGATGCATGTGTGTGTGTGTGGGTGTGTCAAGTGCTGCATGTCTGTGTGTGTGTGTGGGTGTGTGTGTCTGTCAGGTGCTGCATGTGTGTGTCAGGTGCTGCATGTCTGCGTGTGTGTGTGTCAGGCGCTGTATGTCTGCGTGTGTGTGTCAGGCGCTGCATATCTGTGTCAGGTGCTGTGTGTGTGTGTGTGTGTGTGTGCGTGTCTGTCAGGTGCTGCGTGTCTGCGTGTGTGTCAGGTGCTGCGTGTCTGCGTGTGTGTCAGGCGCTGCGTGTCTGCGTGTGTGTCAGGCGCTGCGTGTGTGTCAGGCGCTGCGTGTGTGTCAGGCGCTGCGTGTGTGTCAGGCGCTGCGTGTCTGCGTGTGTGTCAGGCGCTGCGTGTCTGCGTGTGTGTCAGGCGCTGCGTGTGTGTCAGGCGCTGCGTGTGTGTCAGGCGCTGCGTGTCTGCGTGTGTGTCAGGCGCTGCGTGTCTGCGTGTGTGTCAGGCGCTGCGTGTGTGTCAGGCTCTGCGTGTGTGTCAGGCGCTGCGTGTGTGTCAGGCGCTGCGTGTGTGTCAGGCGCTGCGTGTCTGCGTGTGTGTCAGGCGCTGCGTGTCTGTGTGTCAGGTGCTGCGTGTGTGTGTCAGGTGCTGCGTGTGTGTGTGTGTCAGATGCTGCGTGTCTGCGTGTGTGTCAGGTGCTGCGTGTGAGCATGTCAGGTGCTGCGTGTGTCAGGAGCATGTGAGTGTCAGGTGCGTGTGTGTGTCAGGCGCTGCGTGTGTCAGGCGCTGCGTGTGTCAGGCGCTGCCTGTGCGTGTGTGTCAGGCGCTGCCTGTGCGTCAGGCGCTGCGTGTCTGTGTGTGTCAGGCGCTGCGTGTCTGTGTGTGTCAGGCACTGCGTGTCTGTGTGTCAGGTGCTGCGTGTGTGTCAGGCGTTGCCTGTGCGTGTGTGCCAGGCGCTGCCTGTGCGTGTGTGCCAGGCGCTGCCTGTGCGTGTGTGCCAGGCGCCGCGTGTGCGTCAGGCGCCGCGTGTGCGTCAGGTGCCGCGTGTGAGTCAGGCGCCGCGTGTGCGTCAGGCGCCGCGTGTCTATGTGCGTCAGGCGCCGCGTGTGAGTGTGTGCGTGTGTGTCAGGTCCGTGTGAGTGTCAGGTGCTGCGTCTGTGTGTGCGTGTGTCAGGTGCTGCGTGTGTGTCAGGTGCTGCGTGTGAGTGTGTGCGCGTGTGTCAGGTCCGTGTGAGTGTCAGGTGCTGTGTGTGTGTGTGTCAGGTGCTGTGTGTGTGCGTGTGTGTGTGTGTGTGTGTGTGTCAGGTGCTGTGTGTGTGCGTGTGTGTCAGGCGCTGCATATGCGTATGCGTGTCAGGCGTTGCATGTCTGTGTGTGTCAGGCGCTGCGTGTCTGGGGGGGGGTGGCCGGACACACAGCAGAGAGGAGGGGGTGGCTGGACACACAGCAGAGAGGGGAGGGTGACCGGACACACGGCAGGGAGGGGAGGGGGTAGGGGGTGGCCGAACACAGCGGGAAGAGGGGGGAGTTGCCGAACACACAGCAGGGGAGGGGAGGGGATGGTGGCAAGACAAACAGCAGGGGAGGGGAGGGGGGGGGGGAGGGTAGGCCGGACACACAGCAGGTGAGGGGGGGGTGGCTGGACACACAGCAGGGAGGGGGGGTAGGCAGGACACACAGCAGGGGAGGGGAGGGTGGCCGGACAAACAGCAGGGAGGGGGGGGTAGGCCGGACACACAGCAGGGGAGGGGGGGTGGCTGGACACACAGCAGGTGAGGGGGGGGGCTGGACACACAGCAGGTGAGGGGGGGGTGGACACACAGCAGGTGAGGGGGGGGGGCTGGACACACAGCAGGTGAGGGGGGGGGTGGCTGGACACACAGCAGGGAGGGAAGGGGGTAGGGGGGTGGCCTTATTATAATAACCGTGTGGGGGAGGAGTCTGCGGCGGTGGGTGAATGAGATGTGGGGGCAGGCTGCTAAGGGTGCAGGGGAGGAGGGGGAAGGGAGCCGGATGGATCTGAATGTGAGCCGCACGTAAGGGACCATACTGATCCTCCCCACCTCAGCCCGCTGGTGCTGCTGCTGCTGCCTGACTTCTTCCGTGCAGCACAGCTGTCTTCTCCGGCTGCCGCTCCCGCACCCGCTTCAGGTGTGGGGGTACCACACCGCTCAGTAGGCAATAGAGATGAGCGCCTGAAATTTTTCGGGTTTTGTGTTTTGGTTTTGGGTTCGGTTCCGCGGCCGTGTTTTGGGTTCGAACGCGTTTTGGCAAAACCTCACCGAATTTTTTTTGTCGGATTCGGGTGTGTTTTGGATTCGGGTGTTTTTTTCAAAAAACACTAAAAAACAGCTTAAATCATAGAATTTGGGGGTCATTTTGATCCCAAAGTATTATTAACCTCAAAAACCATAATTTACACTCATTTTCAGTCTATTCTGAATACCTCACACCTCACAATATTATTTTTAGTCCTAAAATTTGCACCGAGGTCGCTGTGTGAGTAAGATAAGCGACCCTAGTGGCCGACACAAACACCGGGCCCATCTAGGAGTGGCACTGCAGTGTCACGCAGGATGTCCCTTCCAAAAAACCCTCCCCAAACAGCACATGACGCAAAGAAAAAAAGAGGCGCAATGAGGTAGCTGTGTGAGTAAGATTAGCGACCCTAGTGGCCGACACAAACACCGGGCCCATCTAGGAGTGGCACTGCAGTGTCACGCAGGATGGCCCTTCCAAAAAACCCTCCCCAAACAGCACATGACGCAAAGAAAAAAAGAGGCGCAATGAGGTAGCTGTGTGAGTAAGATTAGCGACCCTAGTGGCCGACACAAACACCGGGCCCATCTAGGAGTGGCACTGCAGTGTCACGCAGGATGTCCCTTCCAAAAAACCCTCCCCAAACAGCACATGACGCAAAGAAAAAAAGAGGCGCAATGAGGTAGCTGTGTGAGTAAGATTAGCGACCCTAGTGGCCGACACAAACACCGGGCCCATCTAGGAGTGGCACTGCAGTGTCACGCAGGATGTCCCTTCCAAAAAACCCTCCCCAAACAGCACATGACGCAAAGAAAAAAAGAGGCGCAATGAGGTAGCTGACTGTGTGAGTAAGATTAGCGACCCTAGTGGCCGACACAAACACCGGGCCCATTTAGTAGTGGCACTGCAGTGTCACGCAGGATGTCCCTTCCAAAAAACCCTCCCCAATCAGCACATGATGCAAAGAAAAAGAAAAGAAAAAAGAGGTGCAAGATGGAATTGTCCTTGGGCCCTCCCACCCACCCTTATGTTGTATAAACAAAACAGGACATGCACACTTTAACCAACCCATCATTTCAGTGACAGGGTCTGCCACACGACTGTGACTGATATGACGGGTTGGTTTGGACCCCCCCCAAAAAAGAAGCAATTAATCTCTCCTTGCACAAACTTGCTCTACAGAGGCAAGATGTCCACCTCATCATCACCCTCCGATATATCACCGTGTACATCCCCCTCCTCACAGATTATCAATTCGTCCCCACTGGAATCCACCATCTCAGCTCCCTGTGTACTTTGTGGAGGCAATTGCTGCTGGTCAATGTCTCCGCGGAGGAATTGATTATAATTCATTTTAATGAACATCATCTTCTCCACATTTTCTGGATGTAACCTCGTACGCCGATTGCTGACAAGGTGAGCGGCGGCACTAAACACTCTTTCGGAGTACACACTTGTGGGAGGGCAACTTAGGTAGAATAAAGCCAGTTTGTGCAAGGGCCTCCAAATTGCCTCTTTTTCCTGCCAGTATAAGTACGGACTGTGTGACGTGCCTACTTGGATGCGGTCACTCATATAATCCTCCACCATTCTATCAATGTTGAGAGAATCATATGCAGTGACAGTAGACGACATGTCCGTAATCGTTGTCAGGTCCTTCAGTCCGGACCAGATGTCAGCATCAGCAGTCGCTCCAGACTGCCCTGCATCACCGCCAGCGGGTGGGCTCGGAATTCTGAGCCTTTTCCTCGCACCCCCAGTTGCGGGAGAATGTGAAGGAGGAGATGTTGACAGGTCGCGTTCCGCTTGACTTGACAATTTTGTCACCAGCAGGTCTTTCAACCCCAGCAGACTTGTGTCTGCCGGAAAGAGAGATCCAAGGTAGGCTTTAAATCTAGGATCGAGCACGGTGGCCAAAATGTAGTGCTCTGATTTCAACAGATTGACCACCCGTGAATCCTTGTTAAGCGAATTAAGGGCTCCATCCACAAGTCCCACATGCCTAGCGGAATCGCTCCGTGTTAGCTCCTCCTTCAATGTCTCCAGATTCTTCTGCAAAAGCCTGATGAGGGGAATGACCTGACTCAGGCTGGCAGTGTCTGAACTGACTTCACGTGTGGCAAGTTCAAAGGGCATCAGAACCTTGCACAACGTTGAAATCATTCTCCACTGCGCTTGAGACAGGTGCATTCCACCTACTATATCGTGCTCAATTGTATAGGCTTGAACGGCCTTTTGCTGCTCCTCCAACCTCTGAAGCATATAGAGGGTTGAATTCCACCTCGTTACCACTTCTTGCTTCAGATGATGGCAGGGCAGGTTCAGTAGTTTTTGGTGGTGCTCCAGTCTTCTGTACGTGGTGCCTGTACGCCGAAAGTGTCCCGCAATTCTTCTGGCCACCGACAGCATCTCTTGCACGCCCCTGTCGTTTTTTAAAAAATTCTGCACCACCAAATTCAAGGTATGTGCAAAACATGGGACGTGCTGGAATTTGCCCATATTTAATGCACACACAATATTGCTGGCGTTGTCCGATGCCACAAATCCACAGGAGAGTCCAATTGGGGTAAGCCATTCCGCGATGATCTTCCTCAGTTGCCGTAAGAGGTTTTCAGCTGTGTGCGTATTCTGGAAAGCGGTGATACAAAGCGTAGCCTGCCTAGGAAAGAGTTGGCGTTTGCGAGATGCTGCTACTGGTGCCGCCGCTGCTGTTCTTGCGGCGGGAGTCCATACATCTACCCAGTGGGCTGTCACAGTCATATAGTCCTGACCCTGCCCTGCTCCACTTGTCCACATGTCCGTGGTTAAGTGGACATTGGGTACAACTGCATTTTTTAGGACACTGGTGAGTCTTTTTCTGACGTCCGTGTACATTCTCGGTATCGCCTGCCTAGAGAAGTGGAACCTAGATGGTATTTGGTAACGGGGGCACACTGCCTCAATAAATTGTCTAGTTCCCTGTGAACTAACGGCGGATACCGGACGCACGTCTAACACCAACATAGTTGTCAAGGCCTCAGTTATCCGCTTTGCAGCAGGATGACTGCTGTGATATTTCATCTTCCTCGCAAAGGACTGTTGAACAGTCAATTGCTTACTGGAAGTAGTACAAGTGGGCTTACGACTTCCCCTCTGGGATGACCATCGACTCCCAGCAGCAACAACAGCAGCGCCAGCAGCAGTAGGCGTTACACGCAAGGATGCATCGGAGGAATCCCAGGCAGGAGAGGAATCGTCAGAATTGCCAGTGACATGGCCTGCAGGACTATTGGCATTCCTGGGGAAGGAGGAAATTGACACTGAGGGAGTTGGTGGGGTGGTTTGCGTGAGCTTGGTTACAAGAGGAAGGGATTTACTGGTCAGTGGACTGCTTCCGCTGTCACCCAAAGTTTTTGAACTTGTCACTGACTTATTATGAATGCGCTGCAGGTGACGTATAAGGGAGGATGTTCCGAGGTGGTTAACGTCCTTACCCCTACTTATTACAGCTTGACAAAGGGAACACACGGCTTGACACCTGTTGTCCGCATTTCTGGTGAAATACCTCCACACCGAAGAGCTGATTTTTTTGGTATTTTCACCTGGCATGTCAACGGCCATATTCCTCCCACAGACAACAGGTGTCTCCCCGGGTGCCTGACTTAAACAAACCACCTCACCATCAGAATCCTCCTGGTCAATTTCCTCCCCAGCGCCAGCAACACCCATATCCTCCTCATCCTGGTGTACTTCAACACTGACATCTTCAATCTGACTATCAGGAACTGGACTGCGGGTGCTCCTTCCAGCACTTGCAGGGGGCGTGCAAATGGTGGAAGGCGCATGCTCTTCACGTCCAGTGTTGGGAAGGTCAGGCATCGCAACCGACACAATTGGACTCTCCTTGTGGATTTGGGATTTCGAAGAATGCACAGTTCTTTGCTGTGCTGCTTTTGCCAGCTTGAGTCTTTTCATTTTTCTAGCGAGAGGCTGAGTGCTTCCATCCTCATGTGAAGCTGAACCACTAGCCATGAACATAGGCCAGGGCCTCAGCCGTTCCTTGCCACTCCGTGTCGTAAATGGCATATTGGCAAGTTTACGCTTCTCCTCCGACAATTTTATTTTAGGTTTTGGAGTCCTTTTTTTTCTGATTTTTGGTGTTTTGGATTTGACATGCTCTGTACTATGACATTGGGCATCGGCCTTGGCAGACGACGTTGCTGGCATTTCATCGTCTCGGCCATGACTAGTGACAGCAGCTTCAGCACGAGGTGGAAGTGGATCTTGATCTTTCCCTAATTTTGGAACCTCAACATTTTTGTTCTCCATATTTTAATAGGCACAACTAAAAGGCACCTCAGGTAAACAATGGAGATGGATACTAGTATACAATTATGGACTGCCTGCCGAGTGCAGACACAGAGGTAGCCACAGCCGTGAACTACCGTACTGTACTGTGTCTGCTGCTAATATAGACTGGTTGATAAAGAGATGTCTATGTAACTATGTATGTATAAAGAAGAAAGAAAAAAAAACCACGGTTAGGTGGTATACAATTATGGACGGACTGCCTGCCGAGTGCAGACACAGAGGTAGTCACAGCCGTGAACTACCGTACTGTACTGTGTCTGCTGCTAATAATATAGACTGGTTGATAAAGAGATGTCGTAGTAGTATGTATGTATAAAGAAGAAAGAAAAAAAAACCACGGTTAGGTGGTATACAATTATGGACGGACTGCCTGCCGAGTGCAGACACAGAGGTAGCCACAGCCGTGAACTACCGTACTGTACTGTGTCTGCTGCTAATATAGACTGGTTGATAAAGAGATGTCTATGTAACTATGTATGTATAAAGAAGAAAGAAAAAAAAAACACGGTTAGGTGGTATACAATTATGGACGGACTGCCTGCCGAGTGCAGACACAGAGGTAGCCACAGCCGTGAACTACCGTACTGTACTGTGTCTGCTGCTAGTATAGACTGGTTGATAAAGAGATGTCTATGTAACTATGTATGTATAAAGAAGAAAGAAAAAAAAACCACGGTTAGGTGGTATACAATTATGGACGGACTGCCTGCCGAGTGCAGACACAGAGGTAGCCACAGCCGTGAACTACCGTACTGTACTGTGTCTGCTGCTAATATAGACTGGTTGATAAAGAGATGTCTATGTAACTATGTATGTATAAAGAAGAAAGAAAAAAAAACCACGGTTAGGTGGTATACAATTATGGACGGACTGCCTGCCGAGTGCAGACACAGAGGTAGCCACAGCCGTGAACTACCGTACTGTACTGTGTCTGCTGCTAATATAGACTGGTTGATAAAGAGATGTCGTAGTAGTATGTATGTATAAAGAAGAAAAAAAAACCACGGTTAGGTGGTATACAATTATGGACGGACTGCCTGCCGAGTGCAGACACAGAGGTAGCCACAGCCGTGAACTACCGTACTGTACTGTGTCTGCTGCTAATATAGACTGGTTGATAAAGAGATGTCGTAGTAGTATGTATGTATAAAGAAGAAAAAAAAACCACGGTTAGGTGGTATACAATTATGGACGGACTGCCTGCCGAGTGCAGACACAGAGGTAGCCACAGCCGTGAACTACCGTACTGTGTCTGCTGCGACTGGATGATAAATGATATAAAAAATATATATATATCACTACTGCAGCCGGACAGGTATATATTATATATTATATAATGACGGACCTGCTGGACACTGTCTGTCAGCAGAATGAGTTTTATTTTTATAGAATAAAAAAAACAACAACACACAAGTGAAGTCACACGACGAGTGTTTAACTTTTTCAGGCAATCACAATATAAGTATACTACTAACTATACTGGTGGTCAGTGTGGTCAGGTCACTGGTCAGTCACACTGGCAGTGGCACTCCTGCAGCAAAAGTGTGCACTGTTTAATTTTAATATAATATTATGTACTCCTGGCTCCTGCTATAACCTATAACTGGCACTGCAGTGCTCCCCAGTCTCCCCCACAATTATAAGCTGTGTGAGCTGAGCAGTCAGACAGATATATAATATATATAGATGATGCAGCACACTGGGCTGAGCCTGAGCAGTGCACACAGATATGGTATGTGACTGAGTCACTGTGTGTATCGCTTTTTTCAGGCAGAGAACGGATATATTAAATAAACTGCACTGTGTGTCTGGTGGTCACTCACTATATAATATATTATGTACTCCTGGCTCCTGCTATAACCTATAACTGGCACTGCAGTAGTGCTCCCCAGTCTCCCCCACAATTATAAGCTGTGTGAGCTGAGCAGTCAGACAGATATATATAATATTATATATAGATAATAGATGATGCAGCACACTGGCCTGAGCCTGAGCAGTGCACACAGATATGGTATGTGACTGAGTCCTGAATTTTCCAATGCGCAGCTCTTTGCAAAAGAGAGATATTGGCAAGGAAAAGCTGTCAGGTACCTTTGCATTTTTCTCCCAAACGAAGGTCACTAGAAAGAAAATTTTAAAGCCTACTGTTAGGCCATCATCTACACGACATAGTCCTGAATTTTCCAATGCGTAGCTCTTTACAAAAGAGAGATATTGGCAAGGAAAAGCTGTCTAGTACCTTTGCATTTTTCTCCCAAACGAAGGACACTAGAAAGAAAATTTTAAAGCCTCCTGTTAGGCCATCATCTACACGACATAGCCCTGAATTTTCCAATGCGCAGCTCTTTGCAAAAGAGAGATATTGGCAAGGATAAGCTTTCTTGTACCATTGCATTTTTCTCCCAAACGAAGGACACTAGAAAGAAAATTTTAAAGCCTCCTGTTAGGCCATCATCTACACGACATAGCCCTGAATTTTCCAATGCGCAGCTCTTTGCAAAAGAGAGATATTGGCAAGGAAAAGCTGTCTTGTACCTTTGCATTTTTCTCACAAACGAAGGTCACTAGAAAGAAAATTTTAAAGCCTCCTGTTAGGCCATCATCTACACGACATAGCCCTGAATTTTCCAATGCGTAGCTCTTTGCAAAAGAGAGATATTGGCAAGGAAAAGCTGTCTTGTACCTTTGAATTTTTCTCCCAAACGAAGGACACTAGAATTAAAATTTTAAAGCCTCCTGTTATGCCATCATCTACACGACATAGCCCTGAATTTTCCAATGCGCAGCTCTTTGCAAAAGAGAGATATTGGCAAGGAAAAGCTGTCAGGTACCTTTGCATTTTTCTCCCAAACGAAGGTCACTAGAAAGAAAATGTTAAAGCCTCCTGTTAGGCCATCATCTACACGACATAGCCCTGAATTTTCCAATGCGTAGCTCTTTGCAAAAGAGAGATATTGGCAAGGAAAAGCTGTCTTGTACCATTGCATTTTTCTCCCAAACGAAGGACACTAGAAAGAAAATTTTAAAGCCTCCTGTTAGGCCATCATCTACACGACATAGCCCTGAATTTTCCAATGCGTAGCTCTTTGCAAAAGAGAGATATTGGCAAGGAAAAGCTGTCTTGTACCATTGCATTTTTCTCCCAAACGAAGGACAATAGAAAGAAAATTTTAAAGCCTCCTGTTAGGCCATCATCTACACGACATAGCCCTGAATTTTCCAATGCGCAGCTCTTTGCAAAAGAGAGATATTGGCAAGGAAAAGCTGTCTTGTACCTTTGCATTTTTCTCCCAAACGAAGGTCACTAGAAAGAAAATTTTAAAGCCTCCTGTTAGGCCAGCATCTACACGACATAGCCCTGAATTTTCTAATGCGCAGCTCTTTGCAAAAGAGAGATATTGGCAAGGAAAAGCTGTCTTGTACCTTTGCATTTTTCTCCCAAACGAAGGTCACTAGAAAGAAAATTTTAAAGCCTCCTGTTAGGCCATCATCTACACGACATAGCCCTGAATTTTCCAATGCGTAGCTCTTTGCAAAAGAGAGATATTGGCAAGGAAAAGCTGTCTTGTACCTTTGCATTTTTCTCCCAAACGAAGGACACTAGAAAGAAAATTTTAAAGCCTCCTGTTAGGCCATCATCTACACGAAATAGCCCTGAATTTTCCAATGCGCAGCTCTTTGCAAAAGAGAGATATTGGCAAGGAAAAGCTGTCTTGTACCATTGCATTTTTCTCCCAAACGAAGGACACTAGAAAGAAAATTTTAAAGCCTCCTGTTAGGCCATCATCTACACGACATAGCCCTGAATTTTCCAATGCGCAGCTCTTTGCAAAAGAGAGATATTGGCAAGGAAAAGCTGTCTTGTACCTTTGCATTTTTCTCCCAAACGAAGGTCACTAGAAAGAAAATTTTAAAGCCTCCTGTTAGGCCATCATCTACACGACATAGCCCTGAATTCTCCAATGCGTAGCTCTTTGCAAAAGAGAGATATTGGCAAGGAAAAGCTGTCTTGTACCTTTGCATTTTTCTCCCAAACGAAGGACACTAGAAAGAAAATTTTAAAGCCTCCTGTTAGGCCATCATCTACACGAAATAGCCCTGAATTTTCCAATGCGCAGCTCTTTGCAAAAGAGAGATATTGGCAAGGAAAAGCTGTCTTGTACCTTTGCATTTTTCTCCCAAACGAAGGTCACTAGAAAGAAAATTTTAAAGCCTCCTGTTAGGCCATCATCTACATGACATAGCCCTGAATTTTCCAATGCGTAGCTCTTTGCAAAAGAGAAATATTGGCAAGGAAAAGCTGTCTTGTATCATTGCATTTTTCTCCCAAACGAAGGACACTAGAAAGAAAATTTTAAAGCCTCCTGTTAGGCCATCATCTACACGAAATAGCCCTGAATTTTCCAATGCGCAGCTCTTTGCAAAAGAGAGATATTGGCAAGGAAAAGCTGTCTTGTACCATTGCATTTTTCTCCCAAACGAAGGACACTAGAAAGAAAATTTTAAAGCCTCCTGTTAGGCCATCATCTACACGACATAGCCCTGAATTTTCCAATGCGCAGCTCTTTGCAAAAGAGAGATATTGGCAAGGAAAAGCTGTCTTGTACCTTTGCATTTTTCTCCCAAACGAAGGACACTAGAAAGAAAATTTTAAAGCCTCCTGTTAGGCCATCATCTACACGACATAGCCCTGAATTTTCCAATGCGCAGCTCTTTGCAAAAGAGAGATATTGGCAAGGAAAAGCTGTCTTGTACCTTTGCATTTTTCTCCCAAAAGAAGGACACTAGAAAGAAAATTTTAAAGCCTCCTGTTAGGCCATCATCTACACGAAATAGCCCTGAATTTTCCAATGCGCAGCTCTTTGCAAAAGAGAGATATTGGCAAGGAAAAGCTGTCTTGTACCATTGCATTTTTCTCCCAAACGAAGGACACTAGAAAGAAAATTTTAAAGCCTCCTGTTAGGCCATCATCTACACGACATAGCCCTGAATTTTCCAATGCGCAGCTCTTTGCAAAAGAGAGATATTGGCAAGGAAAAGCTGTCTTGTACCTTTGCATTTTTCTCCCAAACGAAGGTCACTAGAAAGAAAATTTTAAAGCCTCCTGTTAGGCCATCATCTACACGACATAGCCCTGAATTTTCCAATGCGTAGCTCTTTGCAAAAGAGAAATATTGGCAAGGAAAAGCTGTCTTGTACCATTGCATTTTTCTCCCAAACGAAGGACACTAGAATTAAAATTTTAAAGCCTCCTGTTAGGCCATCATCTACACGAAATAGCCCTGATTTTTCCAATGCGCAGCTCTTTGCAAAAGAGAGATATTGGCAAGGAAAAGCTGTCTTGTACCATTGCATTTTTCTCCCAAACGAAGGACACTAGAAAGAAAATTTTAAAGCCTCCTGTTAGGCCATCATCTACACGACATAGCCCTGAATTTTCCAATGCGCAGCTCTTTGCAAAAGAGAGATATTGGCAAGGAAAAGCTGTCTTGTACCATTGCATTTTTCTCCCAAACGAAGGACACTAGAAAGAAAATTTTAAAGCCTCCTGTTAGGCCATCATCTACACGACATAGCCCAGAATTTTCCAATGCGCAGCTCTTTGCAAAAGAGAGATATTGGCAAGGAAAAGCTGTCTTGTACCTTTGCATTTTTCTCCCAAACGAAGGTCACTAGAAAGAAAATTTTAAAGCCTCCTGTTAGGCCATCATCTACATGACATAGCCCTGAATTTTCCAATGCGTAGCTCTTTGCAAAAGAGAGATATTGGCAAGGAAAAGCTGTCTTGTACCTTTGCATTTTTCTCCCAAACGAAGGACACTAGAAAGAAAATTTTAAAGCCTCCTGTTAGGCCATCATCTACACGAAATAGCCCTGAATTTTCCAATGCACAGCTCTTTGCAAAAGAGAGATATTGGCAAGGAAAAGCTGTCTTGTACCTTTGCATTTTTCTCCCAAACGAAGGACACTAGAAAGAAAATTTTAAAGCCTCCTGTTAGGCCATCATCTACACGAAATAGCCCTGAATTTTCCAATGCACAGCTCTTTGCAAAAGAGAGATATTGGCATGGAAAAGCTGTCTTGTACCTTTGCATTTTTCTCCCAAACGAAGGTCACTAGAAAGAAAATTTTAAAGCCTCCTGTTAGGCCATCATCTACATGACATAGCCCTGAATTTTCCAATGCGTAGCTCTTTGCAAAAGAGAAATATTGGCAAGGAAAAGCTGTCTTGTACCATTGCATTTTTCTCCCAAACGAAGGACACTAGAATTAAAATTTTAAAGCCTCCTGTTAGGCCATCATCTACACGAAATAGCCCTGAATTTTCCAATGCGCAGCTCTTTGCAAAGGAGAGATATTGGCAAGGAAAAGCTGTCTTGTACCATTGCATTTTTCTCCCAAACGAAGGACACTAGAAAGAAAATTTTAAAGCCTCCTGTTAGGCCATCATCTTCATGACATAGCCCTGAATTTTCCAATGCGTAGCTCTTTGCAAAAGAGAAATATTGGCAAGGAAAAGCTGTCTTGTACCATTGCATTTTTCTCCCAAACGAAGGACACTAGAAAGAAAATTTTAAAGCCTCCTGTTAGGCCATCATCTACACGACATAGCCCTGAATTTTCCAATGCGTAGCTCTTTGTAAAAGAGAGATATTGGCAAGGAAAAGCTATCTTGTACCTTTGCATTTTTCTCCCAAACGAAGGACACTAGAATTAAAATTGTAAAGCCTCCTGTTAGGCCATCATCTACACGACATAGCCCTGAATTTTCCAATGCGTAGCTCTTTGCAAAAGAGAGATATTGGCAAGGAAAAGCTGTCTTGTACCTTTGCATTTTTCTCCCAAACGAAGGACACTAGAAAGAAAATTTTAAAGCCTCCTGTTAGGCCATCATCTACACGAAATAGCCCTGAATTTTCCAATGCGCAGCTCTTTGCAAAAGAGAGATATTAGCAAGGAAAAGCTGTCTTGTACCATTGCATTTTTCTCCCAAACGAAGGACACTAGAAAGAAAATTTTAAAGCCTCCTGTTAGGCCATCATCAACACGACATAGCCCAGAATTTTCCAATGCGCAGCTCTTTGCAAAAGAGAGATATTGGCAAGGAAAAGCTGTCTTGTACCTTTGCATTTTTCTCCCAAACGAAGGACACTAGAAAGAAAATTTTAAAGCCTCCTGTTAGGCCATCATCTACACGACATAGCCCTGAATTTTCCAATGCGCAGCTCTTTGCAAAAGAGAGATATTGGCAAGGAAAAGCTGTCTTGTACCTTTGCATTTTTCTCCCAAAAGAAGGACACTAGAAAGAAAATTTTAAAGCCTCCTGTTAGGCCATCATCTACACGAAATAGCCCTGAATTTTCCAATGCGCAGCTCTTTGCAAAAGAGAGATATTGTCAAGGAAAAGCTGTCTTGTACCATTGCATTTTTCTCCCAAACGAAGTACACTAGAAAGAAAATTTTAAAGCCTCCTGTTAGGCCATCATCTACACGACATAGCCCTGAATTTTCCAATGCGCAGCTCTTTGCAAAAGAGAGATATTGGCAAGGAAAAGCTGTCTTGTACCTTTGCATTTTTCTCCCAAACGAAGGTCACTAGAAAGAAAATTTTAAAGCCTCCTGTTAGGCCATCATCTACATGACATAGCCCTGAATTTTCCAATGCGTAGCTCTTTGCAAAAGAGAAATATTGGCAAGGAAAAGCTGTCTTGTACCATTGCATTTTTCTCCCAAACGAAGGACACTAGAAAGAAAATTTTAAAGCCTCCTGTTAGGCCATAATCTACACGACATAGCCCTGAATTTTCCAATGCGTAGCTCTTTGTAAAAGAGAGATATTGGCAAGGAAAAGCTATCTTGTACCTTTGCATTTTTCTCCCAAACGAAGGACACTAGAATTAAAATTTTAAAGCCTCCTGTTAGGCCATCATCTACACGACATAGCCCTGAATTTTCCAATGCGTAGCTCTTTGCAAAAGAGAGATATTGGCAAGGAAAAGCTGTCTTGTACCTTTGCATTTTTCTCCCAAACGAAGGACACTAGAAAGAAAATTTTAAAGCCTCCTGTTAGGCCATCATCTACACGAAATAGCCCTGAATTTTCCAATGCGCAGCTCTTTGCAAAAGAGAGATATTGGCAAGGAAAAGCTGTCTTGTACCATTGCATTTTTCTCCCAAACGAAGGACACTAGAAAGAAAATTTTAAAGCCTCCTGTTAGGCCATCATCTACACGACATAGCCCTGAATTTTCCAATGCGCAGCTCTTTGCAAAAGAGAGATATTGGCAAGGAAAAGCTGTCTTGTACCTTTGCATTTTTCTCCCAAACGAAGGACACTAGAAAGAAAATTTTAAAGCCTCCTGTTAGGCCATCATCTACACGACATAGCCCTGAATTTTCCAATGCGTAGCTCTTTGCAAAAGAGAGATATTGGCAAGGAAAAGCTGTCTTGTACCTTTGCATTTTTCTCCCAAGGAAAAACGAAGGACACTAGAAAGAAAATTTTAAAGCCTCCTGTTAGGCCATCATCTACACGACATAGCCCTGAATTTTCCAATGCGCAGCTCTTTGCAAAAGAGAGATATTGGCAAGGAAAAGCTGTCTTGTACCTTTGCATTTTTCTCCCAAACGAAGGACACTAGAATTAAAATTTTAAAGCCTCCTGTTAGGCCATCATCTACACGACATAGCCCTTAATTTTCCAATGCGTAGCTCTTTGCAAAAGAGAGATATTGGCAAGGAAAAGCTGTCTTGTACCTTTGCATTTTTCTCCCAAACGAAGGACACTAGAATTAAAATTTTAAAGCCTCCTGTTAGGCCATCATCTACACGACATAGCCCTGAATTTTCCAATGCGCAGCTCTTTGCAAAAGAGAGATATTGGCAAGGAAAAGCTGTCTTGTACCATTGCATTTTTCTCCCAAACGAAGGTCACTAGAAAGAAAATTTTAAAGCCTCCTGTTAGGCCATCATCTACACGACATAGCCCTGAATTTTCCAATGCGTAGCTCTTTGCAAAAGAGAGATATTGGCAAGGAAAAGCTGTCTTGTACCATTGCATTTTTCTCCCAAACGAAGGACACTAGAAAGAAAATTTTAAAGCCTCCTGTTAGGCCATCATCTACACGACATAGCCCTGAATTTTCCAATGCGCAGCTCTTTGCAAAAGAGAGATATTGGCAAGGAAAAGCTGTCTTGTACCTTTGCATTTTTCTCCCAAACGAAGGACACTAGAATTAAAATTTTAAAGCCTCCTGTTAGGCCATCCTCTACACGACATAGCCCTGAATTTTCCAATGCGTAGCTCTTTGCAAAAGAGAGATATTGGCAAGGAAAAGCTGTCTTGTACCTTTGCATTTTTCTCCCAAACGAAGGACACTAGAATTAAAATTTTAAAGCCTCCTGTTAGGCCATCATCTACACGACATAGCCCTGAATTTTCCAATGCGCAGCTCTTTGCAAAAGAGAGATATTGGCAAGGAAAAGCTGTCTTGTACCATTGCATTTTTCTCCCAAACGAAGGTCACTAGAAAGAAAATTTTTAAAGCCTCCTGTTAGGCCATCATCTACACGACATAGCCCTGAATTTTCCAATGCGCAGCTCTTTGCAAAAAAGAGATATTGGCAAGGAAAAGCTGTCTTGTACCTTTGCATTTTTCTCCCAAACGAAGGTCACTAGAAAGAAAATTTTAAAGCCTCCAGTTAGGCCATCATCTACACGACATAGCCCTGAATTTTCCAATGCGTAGCTCTTTGCAAAAGAGAGATATTGGCAAGGAAAAGCTGTCTTGTACCTTTGCATTTTTCTCCCAAACGAAGGACACTAGAAAGAAAATTTTAAAGCCTCCTGTTAGGCCATCATCTACACGAAATAGCCCTGAATTTTCCAATGCGCAGCTCTTTGCAAAAGAGAGATATTGGCAAGGAAAAGCTGTCTTGTACCATTGCATTTTTCTCCCAAACGAAGGACACTAGAAAGAAAATTTTAAAGCCTCCTGTTAGGCCATCATCTACACGAAATAGCCCTGAATTTTCCAATGCGCAGCTCTTTGCAAAAGAGAGATATTGGCAAGGAAAAGCTGTCTTGTACCATTGCATTTTTCTCCCAAACGAAGGTCACTAGAAAGAAAATTTTAAAGCCTCCAGTTAGGCCATCATCTACACGACATAGCCCTGAATTTTCCAATGCGTAGCTCTTTGCAAAAGAGAGATATTGGCAAGGAAAAGCTGTCTTGTACCTTTGCATTTTTCTCCCAAACGAAGGACACTAGAAAGAAAATTTTAAAGCCTCCTGTTAGGCCATCATCTACACGACATAGCCCTGAATTTTCCAATGCGCAGCTCTTTGCAAAAGAGAGATATTGGCAAGGAAAAGCTGTCTTGTACCTTTGCATTTTTCTCCCAAACGAAGGACACTAGAATTAAAATTTTAAAGCCTCCTGCTAAACCATCATCTACACGACATAGCCCTGAATTTTCCAATGCGTAGCTCTTTGCAAAAGAGAAATATTGGCAAGGAAAAGCTGTCTTGTACCATTGCATTTTTCTCCCAAACGAAGGACACTAGAAAGAAAATTTTAAAGCCTCCTGTTAGGCCATCATCTACACGACATAGCCCTGAATTTTCCAATGCGCAGCTCTTTGCAAAAGAGAGATATTGGCAAGGAAAAGCTGTCTTGTACCTTTGCATTTTTCTCCCAAACGAAGGTCACTAGAAAGAAAATTTTAAAGCCTCCTGTTAGGCCATCATCTACACGACATAGCCCTGAATTTTCCAATGCGTAGCTCTTTGCAAAAGAGAGATATTGGCAAGGAAAAGCTGTCTTGTACCATTGCATTTTTCTCCCAAACGAAGGACACTAGAAAGAAAATTTTAAAGCCTCCTGTTAGGCCATCATCTACACGACATAGCCCTGAATTTTCCAATGCGCAGCTCTTTGCAAAAGAGAGATATTGGCAAGGAAAAGCTGTCTTGTACCTTTGCATTTTTCTCCCAAACGAAGGACACTAGAATTAAAATTTTAAAGCCTCCTGTTAGGCCATCATCTACACGACATAGCGCTTAATTTTCCAATGCGTAGCTCTTTGCAAAAGAGAGATATTGGCAAGGAAAAGCTGTCTTGTACCTTTGCATTTTTCTCCCAAACGAAGGACACTAGAATTAAAATTTTAAAGCCTCCTGTTAGGCCATCATCTACACGACATAGCCCTGAATTTTCCAATGCGCAGCTCTTTGCAAAAGAGAGATATTGGCAAGGAAAAGCTGTCTTGTACCATTGCATTTTTCTCCCAAACGAAGGTCACTAGAAAGAAAATTTTAAAGCCTCCTGTTAGGCCATCATCTACACGACATAGCCCTGAATTTTCCAATGCGTAGCTCTTTGCAAAAGAGAGATATTGGCAAGGAAAAGCTGTCTTGTACCATTGCATTTTTCTCCCAAACGAAGGACACTAGAAAGAAAATTTTAAAGCCTCCTGTTAGGCCATCATCTACAAGACATAGCCCTGAATTTTCCAATGCGCAGCTCTTTGCAAAAGAGAGATATTGGCAAGGAAAAGCTGTCTTGTACCTTTGCATTTTTCTCCCAAACGAAGGACACTAGAATTAAAATTTTAAAGCCTCCTGTTAGGCCATCCTCTACACGACATAGCCCTGAATTTTCCAATGCGTAGCTCTTTGCAAAAGAGAGATATTGGCAAGGAAAAGCTGTCTTGTACCTTTGCATTTTTCTCCCAAACGAAGGACACTAGAATTAAAATTTTAAAGCCTCCTGTTAGGCCATCATCTACACGACATAGCCCTGAATTTTCCAATGCGCAGCTCTTTGCAAAAGAGAGATATTGGCAAGGAAAAGCTGTCTTGTACCATTGCATTTTTCTCCCAAACGAAGGTCACTAGAAAGAAAATTTTTAAAGCCTCCTGTTAGGCCATCATCTACACGACATAGCCCTGAATTTTCCAATGCGCAGCTCTTTGCAAAAAAGAGATATTGGCAAGGAAAAGCTGTCTTGTACCTTTGCATTTTTATCCCAAACGAAGGTCACTAGAAAGAAAATTTTAAAGCCTCCAGTTAGGCCATCATCTACACGACATAGCCCTGAATTTTCCAATGCGTAGCTCTTTGCAAAAGAGAGATATTGGCAAGGAAAAGCTGTCTTGTACCTTTGCATTTTTCTCCCAAACGAAGGTCACTAGAAAGAAAATTTTAAAGCCTCCTGTTAGGCCATCATCTACATGACATAGCCCTGAATTTTCCAATGCGTAGCTCTTTGCAAAAGAGAAATATTGGCAAGGAAAAGCTGTCTTGTACCATTGCATTTTTCTCCCAAACGAAGGACACTAGAAAGAAAATTTTAAAGCCTCCTGTTAGGCCATCATCTACACGACATAGCCCTGAATTTTCCAATGCGTAGCTCTTTGCAAAAGAGAGATATTGGCAAGGAAAAGCTATCTTGTACCTTTGCATTTTTCTCCCAAACGAAGGACACTAGAATTAAAATTTTAAAGCCTCCTGTTAGGCCATCATCTACACGACATAGCCCTGAATTTTCCAATGCGTAGCTCTTTGCAAAAGAGAGATATTGGCAAGGAAAAGCTGTCTTGTACCTTTGCATTTTACTCCCAAACGAAGGACACTAGAAAGAAAATTTTAAAGCCTCCTGTTAGGCCATCATCTACACGAAATAGCCCTGAATTTTCCAATGCGCAGCTCTTTGCAAAAGAGAGATATTGGCATGGAAAAGCTGTCTTGTACCTTTGCATTTTTCTCCCAAACGAAGGTCACTAGAAAGAAAATTTTAAAGCCTCCTGTTAGGCCATCATCTACATGACATAGCCCTGAATTTTCCAATGCGTAGCTCTTTGCAAAAGAGAGATATTGGCAAGGAAAAGCTGTCTTGTACCTTTGCATTTTTCTCCCAAACGAAGGACACTAGAAAGAAAATTTTAAAGCCTCCTGTTAGGCCATCATCTACACGAAATAGCCCTGAATTTTCCAATGCGCAGCTCTTTGCAAAAGAGAGATATTGGCAAGGAAAAGCTGTCTTGTACCATTGCATTTTTCTCCCAAACGAAGGACACTAGAAACAAAATTTTAAAGCCTCCTGTTAGGCCATCATCTACACGACATAGCCCTGAATTTTCCAATGCGTAGCTCTTTGTAAAAGAGAGATATTGGCAAGGAAAAGCTATCTTGTACCTTTGCATTTTTCTCCCAAACGAAGGACACTAGAATTAAAATTTTAAAGCCTCCTGTTAGGCCATCATCTACACGACATAGCCCTGAATTTTCCAATGCGTAGCTCTTTGCAAAAGAGAGATATTGGCAAGGAAAAGCTGTCTTGTACCTTTGCATTTTACTCCCAAACGAAGGACACTAGAAAGAAAATTTTAAAGCCTCCTGTTAGGCCATCATCTACACGAAATAGCCCTGAATTTTCCAATGCGCAGCTCTTTGCAAAAGAGAGATATTGGCATGGAAAAGCTGTCTTGTACCTTTGCATTTTTCTCCCAAACGAAGGTCACTAGAAAGAAAATTTTAAAGCCTCCTGTTAGGCCATCATCTACATGACATAGCCCTGAATTTTCCAATGCGTAGCTCTTTGCAAAAGAGAGAGATTGGCAAGGAAAAGCTGTCTTGTACCTTTGCATTTTTCTCCCAAACGAAGGACACTAGAAAGAAAATTTTAAAGCCTCCTGTTAGGCCATCATCTACACGAAATAGCCCTGAATTTTCCAATGCGTAGCTCTTTGCAAAAGAGAGATATTGGCAAGGAAAAGCTGTCTTGTACCATTGCATTTTTCTCCCAAACGAAGGACACTAGAAAGAAAATTTTAAAGCCTCCTGTTAGGCCATCATCTACACGACATAGCCCTGAGTTTTCCAATGCGCAGCTCTTTGCAAAAGAGAGATATTGGCAAGGAAAAGCTGTCTTGTACCTTTGCATTTTTCTCCCAAACGAAGGACACTAGAATTAAAATTTTAAAGCCTCCTGTTATGCCATCATCTACACGACATAGCCCTGAATTTTCCAATGCGCAGCTCTTTGCAAAAGAGAGATATTGGCAAGGAAAAGCTGTCAGGTACCTTTGCATTTTTCTCCCAAACGAAGGTCACTAGAAAGAAAATTTTAAAGCCTACTGTTAGGCCATCATCTACACGACATTTTCCTGAATTTTCCAATGCGTAGCTCTTTACAAAAGAGAGATATTGGCAAGGAAAAGCTGTCTAGTACCTTTGCATTTTTCTCCCAAACGAAGGACACTAGAAAGAAAATTTTAAAGCCTTCTGTTAGGCCATCATCTACACGACATAGCCCTGAATTTTCCAATGCGCAGCTCTTTGCAAAAGAGAGATATTGGCAAGGAAAAGCTTTCTTGTACCATTGCATTTTTCTCCCAAACGAAGGACACTAGAAAGAAAATTTTAAAGCCTCCTGTTAGGCCATCATCTACACGACATAGCCCTGAATTTTCCAATGCGCAGCTCTTTGCAAAAGAGAGATATTGGCAAGGAAAAGCTGTCTTGTACCTTTGCATTTTTCTCCCAAACGAAGGTCACTAGAAAGAAAATTTTAAAGCCTCCTGTTAGGCCATCATCTACACGACATAGCCCTGAATTTTCCAATGCGTAGCTCTTTGCAAAAGAGAGATATTGGCAAGGAAAAACTGTCTTGTACCTTTGAATTTTTCTCCCAAACGAAGGACACTAGAATTAAAATTTTAAAGCCTCCTGTTATGCCATCATCTACACGACATAGCCCTGAATTTTCCAATGCGCAGCTCTTTGCAAAAGAGAGATATTGGCAAGGAAAAGCTGTCAGGTACCTTTGCATTTTTCTCCCAAACGAAGGTCACTAGAAAGAAAATTTTAAAGCCTCCTGTTAGGCCATCATCTACACGACATAGTCCTGAATTTTCCAATGCGTAGCTCTTTACAAAAGAGAGATATTGGCAAGGAAAAGCTGTCTTGTACCTTTGCATTTTTCTCCCAAACGAAGGACACTAGAAAGAAAATTTTAAAGCCTCCTGTTAGGCCATCATCTACACGACATATCCCTGAATTTTCCAATGCGCAGCTCTTTGCAAAAGAGAGATATTGGCAAGGAAAAGCTTTCTTGTACCATTGCATTTTTCTCCCAAACGAAGGACACTAGAAAGAAAATTTTAAAGCCTCCTGTTAGGCCATCATCTACACGACATAGCGTAGCTCTTTGTAAAAGAGAGATATTGGCAAGGAAAAGCTATCTTGTACCTTTGCATTTTTCTCCCAAACGAAGGTCACTAGAATTAAAATTTTAAAGCCTCCTGTTAGGCCATCATCTACACGACATAGCCCTGAATTTTCCAATGCGTAGCTCTTTGCAAAAGAGAGATATTGGCAAGGAAAAGCTGTCTTGTACTTTCGCATTTTTCTCCCAAACGAAGGACACTAGAAAGAAAATTTTAAAGCCTCCTGTTAGGCCATCATCTACACGAAATAGCCCTGAATTTTTCAATGCGCAGCTCTTTGCAAAAGAGAGATATTGGCAAGGAAAAGCTGTCTTGTACCATTGCATTTTTCTCCCAAACGAAGGACACTAGAAAGAAAATTTTAAAGCCTCCTGTTAGGCCATCATCTACACGACATAGCCCTGAATTTTCCAATGCGCAGCTCTTTGCAAAAGAGAGATATTGGCAAGGAAAAGCTGTCTTGTACCTTTGCATTTTTCTCCCAAACGAAGGTCACTAGAAAGAAAATTTTAAAGCCTCCTGTTAGGCCATCATCTACACGACATAGCCCTGAATTTTCCAATGCGCAGCTCTTTGCAAAAGAGAGATATTGGCAAGGAAAAGCTGTTTTGTACCTTTTCATTTTTCTCCCAAACGAAGGACACTAGAAAGAAAATTTTAAAGCCTCCTGTTAGGCCATCATCTACACGACATAGCCCTGAATTTTCCAATGCGCAGCTCTTTGCAAAAGAGAGATATTGGCAAGGAAAAGCTGTCTTGTACCTTTGCATTTTTCTCCCAAACGAAGGTCACTAGAAAGAAAATTTTAAAGCCTCCTGTTAGGCCATCATCTACACGATATAGCCCTGAATTTTCCAATGCGCAGCTCTTTGCAAAAGAGAGATATTGGCAAGGAAAAGCTGTCTTGTACCTTTGCATTTTTCTCCCAAACGAAGGTCACTAGAAAGAAAATTTTAAAGCCTCCTGTTAGGCCATCATCTACACGACATAGCCCTGAATTTTCCAATGCGTAGCTCTTTGCAAAAGAGAGATATTGGCAAGGAAAAGCTGTTTTGTACCTTTGCATTTTTCTCCCAAACGAAGGACACTAGAAAGAAAATTTTAAAGCCTCCTGTTAGGCCATCATCTACACGAAATAGCCCTGAATTTTCCAATGCGCAGCTCTTAGCAAAAGAGAGATATTGGCAAGGAAAAGCTGGCTTGTACCATTGCATTTTTCTCCCAAACGAAGGACACTAGAAAGAAAATTTTAAAGCCTCCTGTTAGGCCATCATCTACACGACATAGACCTGAATTTTCCAATGCGCAGCTCTTTGCAAAAGAGAGATATTGGCAAGGAAAAGCTGTCTTGTACCTTTGCATTTTTCTCCCAAACGAAGGACACTAGAATTAAAATTTTAAAGCCTCCTGTTATGCCATCATCTACACGACATAGCCCTGAATTTTCCAATGCGCAGCTCTTTGCAAAAGAGAGATATTGGCAAGGAAAAGCTGTCTTGTACCTTTGCATTTTTCTCCCAAACGAAGGTCACTAGAAAGAAAATGTTAAAGCCTCCCGTTAGGCCATCATCTACACGACATAGCCCTGAATTTTCCAATGCGCAGCTCTTTGCAAAAGAGAGATATTGGCAAGGTAAAGCTGTCTTGTACCTTTGCATTTTTCTCCCAAACGAAGCACACTAGAAAGAAAATTTTAAAGCCTCCTGTTAGACCATCATCTACACGGCATAGCCATGAATTTTCCAATGCGCAGCTCTTTGCAAAAGAGAGATATTGGCAAGGAAAAGCTGTCTTGTACCTTTGCATTTTTCTCCCAAACGAAGGACACTAGAATTAAAATTTTAAAGCCTCCTGTTAGGCCATCATCTACACGATATAGCCCTGAATTTTCCAATGCGCTGCTCTTTGCAAAAGAGAGATATTGGCAAGGAAAAGCTGTCTTGTACCTTTGCATTTTTCTCCCAAACGAAGGACACTAGAAAGAAAATTTTAAAGCCTCCTGTTAGGCCATCATCTACACGACATAGCCCTGAATTTTCCAATGCGCAGCTCTTTGCAAACGAGAGATATTGGCAAGGAAAAGCTGTCTTGTACCTTTGCATTTTTCTCCCAAACGAAGGACACTAGAAAGAAAATTGTAAAGCCTCCTGTTAGGCCATCATCTACACGACATAGCCCTGAATTTTCCAATGCGCAGCTCTTTGCAAAAGAGAGATATTGGCAAGGAAAAGCTGTCTTGTACCATTGCATTTTTCTCCCAAACGAAGGTCACTAGAAAGAAAATTTTAAAGCCTCCTGTTAGGCCATCATCTACACGACATATCCCTGAATTTTCCAATGCGTAGCTCTTTGCAAAAGAGAGATATTGGCAAGGACAAGCTGTCTTGTACCTTTGCATTTTTCTCCCAAACGAAGGACACTAGAAAGAAAATTTTAAAGCCTCCTGTTAGGCTATCATCTACACGACATAGCCCTTAATTTTCCAATGCGTAGCTCTTTGCAAAATAGAGATATTGGCAAGGAAAAGCTGTCTTGTACCTTTGCATTTTTCTCCCAAACGAAGGACACTAGAAAGAAAATTTTAAAGCCTCCTGTTAGGCCATCATCTACACGACATAGCCCTGAATTTTCCAATGCGTAGCTCTTTGCAAAAGAGAGATATTGGCAAGGAAAAGCTGTCTTGTACCATTGCATTTTTCTCCCAAACGAAGGACACTAGAAAGAAAATTTTAAAGCCTCCTGTTAGGCCATCATCTACACGACATAGCCCTGAATTTTCCAATGTGCAGCTCTTTGCAAAAGAGAGATATTGGCAAGGAAAAGCTGTCTTGTACCTTTGCATTTTTTTCCCAAACGAAGGACACTAGAATTAAAATTTTAAAGCCTCCTGTTAGGCCATCATCTACACGACATAGCCCTGAATTTTCCAATGCGTAGCTCTTTGCAAAAGAGAGATATTGGCAAGGAAAAGCTGTCTTGTACCATTGCATTTTTCTCCCAAACGAAGGACACTAGAAAGAAAATTTTAAAGCCTCCTGTTAGGCCATCATCTACACGACATAGCCCTGAATTTTCCAATGCGCAGCTCTTTGCAAAAGAGAGATATTGGCAAGGAAAAGCTGTCTTGTACCTTTGCATTTTTCTCCCAAACGAAGGACACTAGAAAGAAAATTTTAAAGCCTCCTGTTAGGCCATCATCTACACGAAATAGCCCTGAATTTTCCAATGCGCAGCTCTTTGCAAAAGAGAGATATTGGCAAGGAAAAGCTGTCTTGTACCATTGCATTTTTCTCCCAAACGAAGGACACTAGAAAGAAAATTTTAAAGCCTCCTGTTAGGCCATCATCTACACGACATAGCCCTGAATTTTCCAATGCGCAGCTCTTTGCAAAAGAGAGATATTGGCAAGGAAAAGCTGTCTTGTACCTTTGCATTTTTCTCCCAAACGAAGGTCACTAGAAAGAAAATTTTAAAGCCTCCTGTTAGGCCATCATCTACACGACATAGCCCTGAATTTTCCAATGCGCAGCTCTTTGCAAAAGAGAGATATTGGCAAGGAAAAGCTGTCTTGTACCATTGCATTTTTCTCCCAAACGAAGGTCACTAGAAAGAAAATTTTAAAGCCTCCTGTTAGGCCATCATCTACACGACATAGCCCTGAATTTTCCAATGCGCAGCTCTTTGCAAAAGAGAGATATTGGCAAGGAAAAGCTGTCTTGTACCTTTGCATTTTTCTCCCAAGCGAAGGTCACTAGAAAGAAAATTTTAAAGCCTCCTGTTAGGCCATCATCTACACGACATAGCCCTGAATTTTCCAATGTGCAGCTCTTTGCAAAAGAAAGATATTGGCAAGGAAAAGCTGTCTTGTACCTTTGCATTTTTCTCCCAAACGAAGGACACTAGAATTAAAATTTTAAAGCCTCCTGTTAGGCCATCATCTACACGACATAGCCCTGAATTTTCCAATGCGTAGCTCTTTGCAAAAGAGAGATATTGGCAAGGAAAAGCTGTCTTGTACCTTTGCATTTTTCTCCCAAACGAAGGACACTAGAATTAAAATTTTAAAGCCTCCTGTTAGGCCATCATCTACACGACATAGCCCTGAATTTTCCAATGCGCAGCTCTTTGCAAAAGAGAGATATTGGCAAGGAAAAGCTGTCTTGTACCATTGCATTTTTCTCCCAAACGAAGGTCACAAGAAAGAAAATTTTAAAGCCTCCTGTTAGGCCATCATCTACACGACATAGCCCTGAATTTTCCAATGCGCAGCTCTTTGCAAAAGAGAGATATTGGCAAGGAAAAGCTGTCTTGTACCTTTGCATTTTTCTCCCAAACGAAGGTCACTAGAAAGAAAATTTTAAAGCCTCCTGTTAGGCCATCATCTACACGACATAGCCCTGAATTTTCCAATGTGCAGCTCTTTGCAATAGAAAGATATTGGCAAGGAAAAGCTGTCTTGTACCTTTGCATTTTTCTACCAAACGAAGGACATAGAATTCAAATTTTAAAGCCTCCTGTTAGGCCATAATCTACACGACATAGCCCTGAATTTTCCATTGCGCAGCTCTTTGCAAAAGAGAGATATTGGCAAGGAAAAGCTGTCTTGTACCTTTGCATTTTTCTCCCAAACGAAGGACACTAGAATTAAAATTTTAAAGCCTCCTGTTAGGCCATCATCTACACGACATAGCCCTGAATTTTCCAATGTGCAGCTCTTTGCAAAAGAAAGATATTGGCAAGGAAAAGCTGTCTTGTACCTTTGCATTTTTCTACCAAACGAAGGACATAGAATTCAAATTTTAAAGCATCCTGTTAGGCCATCATCTACACGACATAGCCCTGAATTTTCCATTGCGCAGCTCTTTGCAAAAGAGAGATATTGGCAAGGAAAAGCTGTCTTGTACCTTTGCATTTTTCTCCCAAACGAAGGACACTAGAATTAAAATTTTAAAGCCTCCTGTTAGGCCATCATCTACACGACATAGCCCTGAATTTTCCAATGCGTAGCTCTTTGCAAAAGAGAGATATTGGCAAGGAAAAGCTGTCTTGTACCTTTGCATTTTTCTACCAAACGAAGGACACTAGAATTAAAATTTTAAAGCCTCCTGTTAGGCCATCATCTACACGACATAGCCCTGAATTTTCCAATGCGCAGCTCTTTGCAAAAGAGAGATATTGGCAAGGAAAAGCTGTCTTGTACCATTGCATTTTTCTCCCAAACGAAGGTCACTAGAAAGAAAATTTTAAAGCCTCCTGTTAGGCCATCATCTACACGACATAGCCCTGAATTTTCCAATGCGCAGCTCTTTGCAAAAGAGAGATATTGGCAAGGAAAAGCTGTCTTGTACCTTTGCATTTTTCTCCCAAACGAAGGTCACTAGAAAGAAAATTTTAAAGCCTCCTGTTAGGCCATCATCTACACGACATAGCCCTGAATTTTCCAATGTGCAGCTCTTTGCAAAAGAAAGATATTGGCAAGGAAAAGCTGTCTTGTACCTTTGCATTTTTCTCCCAAACGAAGGACACTAGAATTAAAATTTTAAAGCCTCCTGTTAGGCCATCATCTACACGACATAGCCCTGAATTTTCCAATGCGCAGCTCTTTGCAAAAGAGAGATATTGGCAAGGAAAAGCTGTCTTGTACCTTTGCATTTTTCTCCCAAACGAAGGTCACTAGAAAGAAAATTTTAAAGCCTCCTGTTAGGCCATCATCTACACGACATAGCCCTGAATTTTCCAATGTACAGCTCTTTGCAAAAGAAAGATATTGGCAAGGAAAAGCTGTCTTGTACCTTTGCATTTTTCTACCAAACGAAGGACATAGAATTCAAATTTTAAAGCCTCCTGTTAGGCCATCATCTACACGACATAGCCCTGAATTTTCCAATGCGTAGCTCTTTGCAAAAGAGAGATATTGGCAAGGAAAAGCTGTCTTGTACCATTGCATTTTTCTCCCAAACGAAGGACACTAGAAAGAAAATTTTAAAGCCTCCTGTTAGGCCATCATCTACACGACATAGCCCTAAATTTTCCAATGCGCAGCTCATTGCAAAAGAGAGATATTGGCAAGGAAAAGCTGTCTTGTACCTTTGCATTTTTCTCCCAAACGAAGGACACTAGAAAGAAAATTTTAAAGCCTCCTGTTAGGCCATCATCTACACGAAATAGCCCTGAATTTTCCAATGCGCAGCTCTTTGCAAAAGAGAGATATTGGCAAGGAAAAGCTGTCTTGTACCATTGCATTTTTCTCCCAAACGAAGGACACTAGAAAGAAAATTTTAAAGCCTCCTGTTAGGCCATCATCTACACGACATAGCCCTGAATTTTCCAATGCGCAGCTCTTTGCAAAAGAGAGATATTGGCAAGGAAAAGCTGTCTTGTACCTTTGCATTTTTCTCCCAAACGAAGGTCACTAGAAAGAAAATTTTAAAGCCTCCTGTTAGGCCATCATCTACACGACATAGCCCTGAATTTTCCAAAGCGTAGCTCTTTGCAAAAGAGAGATATTGGCAAGGAAAAACTGTCTTGTACCATTGCATTTTTCTCCCAAACGAAGGACACTAGAAAGAAAATTTTAAAGCCTCCTGTTAGGCCATCATCTACACGACATAGCCCTGAATTTTCCAATGCGCAGCTCTTTGCAAAAGAGAGATATTGGCAAGGAAAAGCTGTCTTGTACCTTTGCATTTTTCTCCCAAACGAAGGTCACTAGAAAGAAAATTTTAAAGCCTCCTGTTAGGCCATCATCTACACGACATAGCCCTGAATTTTCCAAAGCGTAGCTCTTTGCAAAAGAGAGATATTGGCAAGGAAAAACTGTCTTGTACCATTGCATTTTTCTCCCAAACGAAGGACACTAGAAAGAAAATTTTAAAGCCTCCTGTTAGGCCATCATCTACACGACATAGCCCTGAATTTTCCAATGCGCAGCTCTTTGCAAAAGAGAGATATTGGCAAGGAAAAGCTGTCTTGTACCTTTGCATTTTTCTCCCAAACGAAGGTCACTAGAAAGAAAATTTTAAAGCCTCCTGTTAGGCCATCATCTACACGACATAGCCCTGAATTTTCCAATGCGCAGCTCTTTGCAAAAGAGAGATATTGGCAAGGAAAAGCTGTCTTGTACCTTTGCATTTTTCTCCCAAACGAAGGTCACTAGAATGAAAATTTTAAAGCCTCCTGTTAGGCCATCATCTACACGACATAGCCCTGAATTTTCCAATGCGTAGCTCTTTGCAAAAGAGAGATATTGGCAAGGAAAAGCTGTCTTGTACCTTTGCATTTTTCTCCCAAACGAAGGACACTAGAAAGAAAATTTTAAAGCCTCCTGTTAGGCCATCATCTACACGAAATAGCCCTGAATTTTCCAATGCGCAGCTCTTTGCAAAAGAGAGATATTGGCAAGGAAAAGCTGTCTTGTACCATTGCATTTTTCTCCCAAACGAAGGACACTAGAAAGAAAATTTTAAAGCCTCCTGTTAGGCCATCATCTACACGACATAGCCCTGAATTTTCCAATGCGCAGCTCTTTGCAAAAGAGAGATATTGGCAAGGAAAAGCTGTCTTGTACCTTTGCATTTTTCTCCCAAACGAAGGTCACTAGAAAGAAAATTTTAAAGCCTCCTGTTAGGCCATCATCTACACGACATAGCCCTGAATTTTCCAATGCGCAGCTCTTTGCAAAAGAGAGATATTGGCAAGGAAAAGCTGTCTTGTACCTTTGCATTTTTCTCCCAAACGAAGGTCACTAGAAAGAAAATTTTAAAGCCTCCTGTTAGGCCATCATCTACACGACATAGCCCTGAATTTTCCAATGCGTAGCTCTTTGCAAAAGAGAGATATTGGCAAGGAAAAGCTGTCTTGTACCTTTGCATTTTTCTCCCAAACGAAGGACACTAGAAAGAAAATTTTAAAGCCTCCTGTTAGGCCATCATCTACACGAAATAGCCCTGAATTTTCCAATGCGCAGCTCTTTGCAAAAGAGAGATATTGGCAAGGAAAAGCTGTCTTGTACCATTGCATTTTTCTCCCAAACGAAGGACACTAGAAAGAAAATTTTAAAGCCTCCTGTTAGGCCATCATCTACACGACATAGCCCTGAATTTTCCAATGCGCAGCTCTTTGCAAAAGAGAGATATTGGCAAGGAAAAGCTGTCTTGTACCTTTGCATTTTTCTCCCAAACGAAGGTCACTAGAAAGAAAATTTTAAAGCCTCCTGTTAGGCCATCATCTACACGACATAGCCCTGAATTTTCCAATGCGAAGCTCTTTGCAAAAGAGAGATATTGGCAAGGAAAAGCTGTCTTGTACCTTTGCATTTTTCTCCCAAACGAAGGTCACTAGAAAGAAAATTTTAAAGCCTCCTGTTAGGCCATCATCTACACGACATAGCCCTGAATTTTCCAATGCGCAGCTCTTTGCAAAAGAGAGATATTGGCAAGGAAAAGCTGTCTTGTACCTTTGCATTTTTCTCCCAAACGAAGGTCACTAGAAAGAAAATTTTAAAGCCTCCTGTTAGGCCATCATCTACACGACATAGCCCTGAATTTTCCAATGCGTAGCTCTTTGCAAAAGAGAAATATTGGCAAGGAAAAGCTGTCTTGTACCTTTGCATTTTTCTCCCAAACGAAGGACACTAGAAAGAAAATTTTAAAGCCTCCTGTTAGGCCATCAACTACACGAAATAGCCCTGAATTTTCCAATACGCAACTCTTTGCAAAAGAGAGATATTGGCAAGGAAAAGCTGTCTTGTACCATTGCATTTTTCTCCCAAACGAAGGACACTAGAAAGAAAATTTTAAAGCCTCCTGTTAGGCCATCATCTACACGACATAGCCCTGCATTTACCAATGCGCAGCTCTTTGCAAAAGAGAGATATTGGCAAGGAAAAGCTGTCTTGTACCTTTGCATTTTTCTCCCAAACGAAGGTCACTAGAAAGAAAATTTTAAAGCCTCCTGTTAGGCCATCATCTACACGACATAACCCTGAATTTTCCAATGCGTAGCTCTTTGCAAAAGAGAGATATTGGCAAGGAAAAGCTGTCTTGTACCATTGCATTTTTCTCCCAAACGAAGGACACTAGAAAGAAAATTTTAAAGCCTCCTGTTAGGCCATCATCTACACGACATAGCCCTGAATTTTCCAATGCGCAGCTCTTTGCAAGAGAGAGATATTGGCAAGGAAAAGCTGTCTTGTACCATTGCATTTTTCTCCCAAACGAAGGACACTAGAAAGAAAATTTTAAAGCCTCCTGTTAGGCCATCATCTACACGACATAGCCCTGAATTTTCCAATGCGTAGCTCTTTGCAAAAGAGAGATATTGGCAAGGAAAAGCTGTCTTGTACCATTGCATTTTTCTCCCAAACGAAGGACACTAGAAAGAAAATTTTAAAGCCTCCTGTTAGGCCATCATCTACACGATATAGCCCTGAATTTTCCAATGCGCAGCTCTTTGCAAAAGAGAGATATTGGCAAGGAAAAGCTGTCTTGTACCTTTGCATTTTTCTCCCAAACGAAGGACACTAGAATTAAAATTTTAAAGCCTCCTGTTAGGCCATCATCTACACGATATAGCCCTGAATTTTCCAATGCGCAGCTCTTTGCAAAAGAGAAATATTGGCAAGGAAAAGCTGTCTTGTACCATTGCATTTTTCTCCCAAACGAAGGTCACTAGAAAGAAAATTTTAAAGCCTCCTGTTAGGCCATCATCTACACGAAATAGCCCTGAATTTTCCAATGCGCAGCTCTTTGCAAAAGAGAGATATTGGCAAGGAAAAGCTGTCTTGTACCATTGCATTTTTCTCCCAAACGAAGGACACTAGAAAGAAAATTTTAAAGCCTCCTGTTAGGCCATCATCTACACGACATAGCCCTGCATTTACCAATGCGCAGCTCTTTGCAAAAGAGAGATATTGGCAAGGAAAAGCTGTCTTGTACCTTTGCATTTTTCTCCCAAACGAAGGTCACTAGAAAGAAAATTTTAAAGCCTCCTGTTAGGCCATCATCTACACGACATAACCCTGAATTTTCCAATGCGTAGCTCTTTGCAAAAGAGAGATATTGGCAAGGAAAAGCTGTCTTGTACCATTGCATTTTTCTCCCAAACGAAGGACACTAGAAAGAAAATTTTAAAGCCTCCTGTTAGGCCATCATCTACACGACATAGCCCTGAATTTTCCAATGCGCAGCTCTTTGCAAGAGAGAGATATTGGCAAGGAAAAGCTGTCTTGTACCATTGCATTTTTCTCCCAAACGAAGGACACTAGAAAGAAAATTTTAAAGCCTCCTGTTAGGCCATCATCTACACGACATAGCCCTGAATTTTCCAATGCGTAGCTCTTTGCAAAAGAGAGATATTGGCAAGGAAAAGCTGTCTTGTACCATTGCATTTTTCTCCCAAACGAAGGACACTAGAAAGAAAATTTTAAAGCCTCCTGTTAGGCCATCATCTACACGATATAGCCCTGAATTTTCCAATGCGCAGCTCTTTGCAAAAGAGAGATATTGGCAAGGAAAAGCTGTCTTGTACCTTTGCATTTTTCTCCCAAACGAAGGACACTAGAATTAAAATTTTAAAGCCTCCTGTTAGGCCATCATCTACACAATATAGCCCTGAATTTTCCAATGGGCAGCTCTTTGCAAAAGAGAAATATTGGCAAGGAAAAGCTGTCTTGTACCATTGCATTTTTCTCCCAAACGAAGGTCACTAGAAAGAAAATTTTAAAGCCTCCTGTTAAGGCCATCATCTACACGAAATAGCCCTGAATTTTCCAATGCGCAGCTCTTTGCAAAAGAGAGATATTGGCAAGGAAAAGCTGTCTTGTACCATTGCATTTTTCTCCCAAACGAAGGACACTAGAAAGAAAATTTTAAAGCCTCCTGTTAGGCCATCATCTACACGACATAGCCCTGAATTTTCCAATGCGCAGCTCTTTGCAAAAGAGAGATATTGGCAAGGAAAAGCTGTCTTGTACCTTTGCATTTTTCTCCCAAACGAAGGTCACTAGAAAGAAAATTTTAAAGCCTCCTGTTAGGCCATCATCTACACGACATAGCCCTGAATTTTCCAATGCGCAGCTCTTTGCAAAAGAGAGATATTGGCAAGGAAAAGCTGTCTTGTACCTTTGCATTTTTCTCCCAAACGAAGGTCACTAGAAAGAAAATTTTAAAGCCTCCTGTTAGGCCATCATCTACACGACATAGCCCTGAATTTTCCAATGCGTAGCTCTTTGCAAAAGAGAAATATTGGCAAGGAAAAGCTGTCTTGTACCTTTGCATTTTTCTCCCAAACGAAGGACACTAGAAAGAAAATTTTAAAGCCTCCTGTTAGGCCATCATCTACACGACATAGCCCTGAATTTTCCAATGCGTAGCTCTTTGCAAAAGAGAGATATTGGCAAGGAAAAGCTGTCTTGTACCATTGCATTTTTCTCCCAAACGAAGGACACTAGAAAGAAAATTTTAAAGCCTCCTGTTAGGCCATCATCTACACGACATAGCCCTGAATTTTCCAATGCGCAGCTCTTTGCAAGAGAGAGATATTGGCAAGGAAAAGCTGTCTTGTACCATTGCATTTTTCTCCCAAACGAAGGACACTAGAAAGAAAATTTTAAAGCCTCCTGTTAGGCCATCATCTACACGACATAGCCCTGAATTTTCCAATGCGTAGCTCTTTGCAAAAGAGAGATATTGGCAAGGAAAAGCTGTCTTGTACCATTGCATTTTTCTCCCAAACGAAGGACACTAGAAAGAAAATTTTAAAGCCTCCTGTTAGGCCATCATCTACACGATATAGCCCTGAATTTTCCAATGCGCAGCTCTTTGCAAAAGAGAGATATTGGCAAGGAAAAGCTGTCTTGTACCTTTGCATTTTTCTCCCAAACGAAGGACACTAGAATTAAAATTTTAAAGCCTCCTGTTAGGCCATCATCTACACGACATAGCCCTGAATTTTCCAATGCGTAGCTCTTTGCAAAAGAGAGATATTGGCAAGGAAAAGCTGTCTTGTACCATTGCATTTTTCTCCCAAACGAAGGACACTAGAAAGAAAATTTTAAAGCCTCCTGTTAGGCCATCATCTACACGACATAGCCCTGAATTTTCCAATGCGCAGCTCTTTGCAAGAGAGAGATATTGGCAAGGAAAAGCTGTCTTGTACCATTGCATTTTTCTCCCAAACGAAGGACACTAGAAAGAAAATTTTAAAGCCTCCTGTTAGGCCATCATCTACACGACATAGCCCTGAATTTTCCAATGCGTAGCTCTTTGCAAAAGAGAGATATTGGCAAGGAAAAGCTGTCTTGTACCATTGCATTTTTCTCCCAAACGAAGGACACTAGAAAGAAAATTTTAAAGCCTCCTGTTAGGCCATCATCTACACGATATAGCCCTGAATTTTCCAATGCGCAGCTCTTTGCAAAAGAGAGATATTGGCAAGGAAAAGCTGTCTTGTACCTTTGCATTTTTCTCCCAAACGAAGGACACTAGAATTAAAATTTTAAAGCCTCCTGTTAGGCCATCATCTACACGACATAGCCCTGAATTTTCCAATGCGCAGCTCTTTGCAAAAGAGAGATATTGGCAAGGAAAAGCTGTCTTGTACCTTTGCATTTTTCTCCCAAACGAAGGTCACTAGAAAGAAAATTTTAAAGCCTCCTGTTAGGCCATCATCTACACGACATAGCCCTGAATTTTCCAATGCGTAGCTCTTTGCAAAAGAGAGATATTGGCAAGGAAAAGCTGTCTTGTACCTTTGCATTTTTCTCCCAAACGAAGGACACTAGAAAGAAAATTTTAAAGCCTCCTGTTAGGCCATCATCTACACGAAATAGCCCTGAATTTTCCAATGCGCAGCTCTTTGCAAAAGAGAGATATAGGCAAGGAAAAGCTGTCTTGTACCATTGCATTTTTCTCCCAAACGAAGGACACTAGAAAGAAAATTTTAAAGCCTCCTGTTAGGCCATCATCTACACGACATAGCCCTGAATTTTCCAATGCGCAGCTCTTTGCAAAAGAGAGATATTGGCAAGGAAAAGCTGTCTTGTACCTTTGCATTTTTCTCCCAAACGAAGGTCACTAGAAAGAAAATTTTAAAGCCTCCTGTTAGGCCATCATCTACACGACATAGCCCTGAATTTTCCAATGCGCAGCTCTTTGCAAAAGAGAGATATTGGCAAGGAAAAGCTGTCTTGTACCTTTGCATTTTTCTCCCAAACGAAGGTCACTAGAAAGAAAATTTTAAAGCCTCCTGTTAGGCCATCATCTACACGACATAGCCCTGAATTTTCCAATGCGCAGCTCTTTGCAAAAGAGAGATATTGGCAAGGAAAAGCTGTCTTGTACCTTTGCATTTTTCTCCCAAACGAAGGTCACTAGAAAGAAAATTTTAAAGCCTCCTGTTAGGCCATCATCTACACGACATAGCCCTGAATTTTCCAATGCGTAGCTCTTTGCAAAAGAGAAATATTGGCAAGGAAAAGCTGTCTTGTACCTTTGCATTTTTCTCCCAAACGAAGGACACTAGAAAGAAAATTTTAAAGCCTCCTGTTAGGCCATCATCTACACGAAATAGCCCTGAATTTTCCAATACGCAACTCTTTGCAAAAGAGAGATATTGGCAAGGAAAAGCTGTTTTGTACCATTGCATTTTTCTCCCAAACGAAGGACACTAGAAAGAAAATTTTAAAGCCTCCTGTTAGGCCATCATCTACACGACATAGCCCTGCATTTACCAATGCGCAGCTCTTTGCAAAAGAGAGATATTGGCAAGGAAAAGCTGTCTTGTACCTTTGCATTTTTCTCCCAAACGAAGGTCACTAGAAAGAAAATTTTAAAGCCTCCTGTTAGGCCATCATCTACACGACATAACCCTGAATTTTCCAATGCGTAGCTCTTTGCAAAAGAGAGATATTGGCAAGGAAAAGCTGTCTTGTACCATTGCATTTTTCTCCCAAACGAAGGACACTAGAAAGAAAATTTTAAAGCCTCCTGTTAGGCCATCATCTACACGACATAGCCCTGAATTTTCCAATGCGCAGCTCTTTGCAAGAGAGAGATATTGGCAAGGAAAAGCTGTCTTGTACCATTGCATTTTTCTCCCAAACGAAGGACACTAGAAAGAAAATTTTAAAGCCTTCTGTTAGGCCATCATCTACACGACATAGCCCTGAATTTTCCAATGCGTAGCTCTTTGCAAAAGAGAGATATTGGCAAGGAAAAGCTGTCTTGTACCATTGCATTTTTCTCCCAAACGAAGGACACTAGAAAGAAAATTTTAAAGCCTCCTGTTAGGCCATCATCTACACGATATAGCCCTGAATTTTCCAATGCGCAGCTCTTTGCAAAAGAGAGATATTGGCAAGGAAAAGCTGTCTTGTACCTTTGCATTTTTCTCCCAAACGAAGGACACTAGAATTAAAATTTTAAAGCCTCCTGTTAGGCCATCATCAACACGATATAGCCCTGAATTTTCCAATGCGCAGCTCTTTGCAAAAGAGAAATATTGGCAAGGAAAAGCTGTCTTGTACCATTGCATTTTTCTCCCAAACGAAGGTCACTAGAAAGAAAATTTTAAAGCCTCCTGTTAGGCCATCATCTACACGAAATAGCCCTGAATTTTCCAATGCGCAGCTCTTTGCAAAAGAGAGATATTGGCAAGGAAAAGCTGTCTTGTACCATTGCATTTTTCTCCCAAACGAAGGACACTAGACAGAAAATTTTAAAGCCTCCTGTTAGGCCATCATCTACACGACATAGCCCTGCATTTACCAATGCGCAGCTCTTTGCAAAAGAGAGATATTGGCAAGGAAAAGCTGTCTTGTACCTTTGCATTTTTCTCCCAAACGAAGGTCACTAGAAAGAAAATTTTAAAGCCTCCTGTTAGGCCATCATCTACACGACATAACCCTGAATTTTCCAATGCGTAGCTCTTTGCAAAAGAGAGATATTGGCAAGGAAAAGCTGTCTTGTACCATTGCATTTTTCTCCCAAACGAAGGACACTAGAAAGAAAATTTTAAAGCCTCCTGTTAGGCCATCATCTACACGACATAGCCCTGAATTTTCCAATGCGCAGCTCTATGCAAGAGAGAGATATTGGCAAGGAAAAGCTGTCTTGTACCATTGCATTTTTCTCCCAAACGAAGGACACTAGAAAGAAAATTTTAAAGCCTCCTGTTAGGCCATCATCTACACGACATAGCCCTGAATTTTCCAATGCGTAGCTCTTTGCAAAAGAGAGATATTGGCAAGGAAAAGCTGTCTTGTACCATTGCATTTTTCTCCCAAACGAAGGACACTAGAAAGAAAATTTTAAAGCCTCCTGTTAGGCCATCATCTACACGACATAGCCCTGAATTTTCCAATGCGCAGCTCTTTGCAAAAGAGAGATATTGGCAAGGAAAAGCTGTCTTGTACCTTTGCATTTTTCTCCCAAACGAAGGACACTAGAATTAAAATTTTAAAGCCTCCTGTTAGGCCATCATCTACACAATATAGCCCTGAATTTTCCAATGGGCAGCTCTTTGCAAAAGAGAAATATTGGCAAGGAAAAGCTGTCTTGTACCATTGCATTTTTCTCAGAAACGAAGGTCACTAGAAAGAAAATTTTAAAGCCTCCTGTTAAGGCCATCATCTACACGAAATAGCCCTGAATTTTCCAATGCGCAGCTCTTTGCAAAAGAGAGATATTGGCAAGGAAAAGCTGTCTTGTACCATTGCATTTTTCTCCCAAACGAAGGACACTAGAAAGAAAATTTTAAAGCCTCCTGTTAGGCCATCATCTACACGACATAGCCCTGAATTTTCCAATGCGCAGCTCTTTGCAAAAGAGAGATATTGGCAAGGAAAAGCTGTCTTGTACCTTTGCATTTTTCTCCCAAACGAAGGTCACTAGAAAGAAAATTTTAAAGCCTCCTGTTAGGCCATCATCTACACGACATAGCCCTGAATTTTCCAATGCGCAGCTCTTTGCAAAAGAGAGATATTGGCAAGGAAAAGCTGTCTTGTACCTTTGCATTTTTCTCCCAAACGAAGGTCACTAGAAAGAAAATTTTAAAGCCTCCTGTTAGGCCATCATCTACACGACATAGCCCTGAATTTTCCAATGCGTAGCTCTTTGCAAAAGAGAAATATTGGCAAGGAAAAGCTGTCTTGTACCTTTGCATTTTTCTCCCAAACGAAGGACACTAGAAAGAAAATTTTAAAGCCTCCTGTTAGGCCATCATCTACACGACATAGCCCTGAATTTTCCAATGCGTAGCTCTTTGCAAAAGAGAGATATTGGCAAGGAAAAGCTGTCTTGTACCATTGCATTTTTCTCCCAAACGAAGGACACTAGAAAGAAAATTTTAAAGCCTCCTGTTAGGCCATCATCTACACGACATAGCCCTGAATTTTCCAATGCGCAGCTCTTTGCAAGAGAGAGATATTGGCAAGGAAAAGCTGTCTTGTACCATTGCATTTTTCTCCCAAACGAAGGACACTAGAAAGAAAATTTTAAAGCCTCCTGTTAGGCCATCATCTACACGACATAGCCCTGAATTTTCCAATGCGTAGCTCTTTGCAAAAGAGAGATATTGGCAAGGAAAAGCTGTCTTGTACCATTGCATTTTTCTCCCAAACGAAGGACACTAGAAAGAAAATTTTAAAGCCTCCTGTTAGGCCATCATCTACACGACATAGCCCTGAATTTTCCAATGCGCAGCTCTTTGCAAGAGAGAGATATTGGCAAGGAAAAGCTGTCTTGTACCATTGCATTTTTCTCCCAAACGAAGGACACTAGAAAGAAAATTTTAAAGCCTCCTGTTAGGCCATCATCTACACGACATAGCCCTGAATTTTCCAATGCGTAGCTCTTTGCAAAAGAGAGATATTGGCAAGGAAAAGCTGTCTTGTACCATTGCATTTTTCTCCCAAACGAAGGACACTAGAAAGAAAATTTTAAAGCCTCCTGTTAGGCCATCATCTACACGATATAGCCCTGAATTTTCCAATGCGCAGCTCTTTGCAAAAGAGAGATATTGGCAAGGAAAAGCTGTCTTGTACCTTTGCATTTTTCTCCCAAACGAAGGACACTAGAATTAAAATTTTAAAGCCTCCTGTTAGGCCATCATCTACACGAAATAGCCCTGAATTTTCCAATGCGCAGCTCTTTGCAAAAGAGAAATATTGGCAAGGAAAAGCTGTCTTGTACCATTGCATTTTTCTCCCAAACGAAGGTCACTAGAAAGAAAATTTTAAAGCCTCCTGTTAGGCCATCATCTACACGAAATAGCCCTGAATTTTCCAATGCGCAGCTCTTTGCAAAAGAGAGATATTGGCAAGGAAAAGCTGTCTTGTACCATTGCATTTTTCTCCCAAACGAAGGACACTAGACAGAAAATTTTAAAGCCTCCTGTTAGGCCATCATCTACACGACATAGCCCTGCATTTACCAATGCGCAGCTCTTTGCAAAAGAGAGATATTGGCAAGGAAAAGCTGTCTTGTACCTTTGCATTTTTCTCCCAAACGAAGGTCACTAGAAAGAAAATTTTAAAGCCTCCTGTTAGGCCATCATCTACACGACATAACCCTGAATTTTCCAATGCGTAGCTCTTTGCAAAAGAGAGATATTGGCAAGGAAAAGCTGTCTTGTACCATTGCATTTTTCTCCCAAACGAAGGATACTAGAAAGAAAATTTTAAAGCCTCCTGTTAGGCCATCATCTACACGACATAGCCCTGAATTTTCCAATGCGCAGCTCTTTGCAAGAGAGAGATATTGGCAAGGAAAAGCTGTCTTGTACCATTGCATTTTTCTCCCAAACGAAGGACACTAGAAAGAAAATTTTAAAGCCTCCTGTTAGGCCATCATCTACACGACATAGCCCTGAATTTTCCAATGCGTAGCTCTTTGCAAAAGAGAGATATTGGCAAGGAAAAGCTGTCTTGTACCATTGCATTTTTCTCCCAAACGAAGGACACTAGAAAGAAAATTTTAAAGCCTCCTGTTAGGCCATCATCTACACGATATAGCCCTGAATTTTCCAATGCGCAGCTCTTTGCAAAAGAGAGATATTGGCAAGGAAAAGCTGTCTTGTACCTTTGCATTTTTCTCCCAAACGAAGGACACTAGAATTAAAATTTTAAAGCCTCCTGTTAGGCCATCATCTACACAATATAGCCCTGAATTTTCCAATGGGCAGCTCTTTGCAAAAGAGAAATATTGGCAAGGAAAAGCTGTCTTGTACCATTGCATTTTTCTCCCAAACGAAGGTCACTAGAAAGAAAATTTTAAAGCCTCCTGTTAAGGCCATCATCTACACGAAATAGCCCTGAATTTTCCAATGCGCAGCTCTTTGCAAAAGAGAGATATTGGCAAGGAAAAGCTGTCTTGTACCATTGCATTTTTCTCCCAAACGAAGGACACTAGAAAGAAAATTTTAAAGCCTCCTGTTAGGCCATCATCTACACGACATAGCCCTGAATTTTCCAATGCGCAGCTCTTTGCAAAAGAGAGATATTGGCAAGGAAAAGCTGTCTTGTACCTTTGCATTTTTCTCCCAAACGAAGGTCACTAGAAAGAAAATTTTAAAGCCTCCTGTTAGGCCATCATCTACACGACATAGCCCTGAATTTTCCAATGCGCAGCTCTTTGCAAAAGAGAGATATTGGCAAGGAAAAGCTGTCTTGTACCTTTGCATTTTTCTCCCAAACGAAGGTCACTAGAAAGAAAATTTTAAAGCCTCCTGTTAGGCCATCATCTACACGACATAGCCCTGAATTTTCCAATGCGTAGCTCTTTGCAAAAGAGAAATATTGGCAAGGAAAAGCTGTCTTGTACCATTGCATTTTTCTCCCAAACGAAGGACACTAGAAAGAAAATTTTAAAGCCTCCTGTTAGGCCATCATCTACACGACATAGCCCTGAATTTTCCAATGCGCAGCTCTTTGCAAGAGAGAGATATTGGCAAGGAAAAGCTGTCTTGTACCATTGCATTTTTCTCCCAAACGAAGGACACTAGAAAGAAAATTTTAAAGCCTCCTGTTAGGCCATCATCTACACGACATAGCCCTGAATTTTCCAATGCGTAGCTCTTTGCAAAAGAGAGATATTGGCAAGGAAAAGCTGTCTTGTACCATTGCATTTTTCTCCCAAACGAAGGACACTAGAAAGAAAATTTTAAAGCCTCCTGTTAGGCCATCATCTACACGATATAGCCCTGAATTTTCCAATGCGCAGCTCTTTGCAAAAGAGAGATATTGGCAAGGAAAAGCTGTCTTGTACCTTTGCATTTTTCTCCCAAACGAAGGACACTAGAATTAAAATTTTAAAGCCTCCTGTTAGGCCATCATCTACACGACATAGCCCTGAATTTTCCAATGCGTAGCTCTTTGCAAAAGAGAGATATTGGCAAGGAAAAGCTGTCTTGTACCATTGCATTTTTCTCCCAAACGAAGGACACTAGAAAGAAAATTTTAAAGCCTCCTGTTAGGCCATCATCTACACGACATAGCCCTGAATTTTCCAATGCGCAGCTCTTTGCAAAAGAGAGATATTGGCAAGGAAAAGCTGTCTTGTACCTTTGCATTTTTCTCCCAAACGAAGGTCACTAGAAAGAAAATTTTAAAGCCTCCTGTTAGGCCATCATCTACACGACATAGCCTTGAATTTTCCAATGCGCAGCTCTTTGCAAAAGAGAGATATTGGCAAGGAAAAGCTGTCTTGTACCTTTGCATTTTTCTCCCAAACGAAGGTCACTAGAAAGAAAATTTTAAAGCCTCCTGTAAGGCCATCATCTACACGACATAGCCCTGAATTTTCCAATGCGCAGCTCTTTGCAAAAGAGAGATATTGGCAAGGAAAAGCTGTCTTGTACCTTTGCCTTTTTCTCCCAAACGAAGGACACTAGAAAGAAAATTTTAAAGCCTCCTGTTAGGCCATCATCTACACGACATAGCCCTGAATTTTCCAATGCGCAGCTCTTTGCAAAAGAGAGATATTGGCAAGGAAAAGCTGTCTTGTACCATTGCATTTTTCTCCCAAACGAAGGACACTAGAAAGAAAATTTTAAAGCCTCCTGTTAGGCCATCATCTACACGATATAGCCCTGAATTTTCCAATGCGCAGCTCTTTGCAAAAGAGAGATATTGGCAAGGAAACCAAACGAAGGACACTAGAATTAAAATTTTAAAGCCTCCTGTTAGGCCATCATCTACACGTCATAGCCCTGAATTTTCCAATGCGTAGCTCTTTGCAAAAGAGAGATATTGGCAAGGAAAAGCTGTCTTGTACCATTGCATTTTTCTCCCAAACGAAGGACACTAGAAAGAAAATTTTAAAGCCTCCTGTTAGGCCATCATCTACACGACATAGCCCTGAATTTTCCAATGCGCAGCTCTTTGCAAAAGAGAGATATTGGCAAGGAAAAGCTGTCTTGTACCTTTGCATTTTTCTCCCAAACGAAGGTCACTAGAAAGAAAATTTTAAAGCCTCCTGTTAGGCCATCATCTACACGACATAGCCCTGAATTTTCCAATGCGCAGCTCTTTGCAAAAGAGAGATATTGGCAAGGAAAAGCTGTCTTGTACCTTTGCATTTTTCTCCCAAACGAAGGTCACTAGAAAGAAAATTTTAAAGCCTCCTGTTAGGCCATCATCTACACGAAATAGCCCTGAATTTTCCAATGCGCAGCTCTTTGCAAAAGAGAGATATTGGCAAGGAAAAGCTGTCTTGTACCATTGCATTTTTCTCCCAAACGAAGGACACTAGAAAGAAAATTTTAAAGCCTCCTGTTAGGCCATCATCTACACGACATAGCCCTGAATTTTCCAATGCGCAGCTCTTTGCAAAAGAGAGATATTGGCAAGGAAAAGCTGTCTTGTACCTTTGCATTTTTCTCCCAAACGAAGGTCACTAGAAAGAAAATTTTAAAGCCTCCTGTTAGGCCATCATCTACACGACATAGCCCTGAATTTTCCAAAGCGTAGCTCTTTGCAAAAGAGAGATATTGGCAAGGAAAAACTGTCTTGTACCATTGCATTTTTCTCCCAAACGAAGGACACTAGAAAGAAAATTTTAAAGCCTCCTGTTAGGCCATCATCTACACGACATAGCCCTGAATTTTCCAATGCGCAGCTCTTTGCAAAAGAGAGATATTGGCAAGGAAAAGCTGTCTTGTACCTTTGCATTTTTCTCCCAAACGAAGGTCACTAGAAAGAAAATTTTAAAGCCTCCTGTTAGGCCATCATCTACACGACATAGCCCTGAATTTTCCAATGCGCAGCTCTTTGCAAAAGAGAGATATTGGCAAGGAAAAGCTGTCTTGTACCTTTGCATTTTTCTCCCAAACGAAGGTCACTAGAAAGAAAATTTTAAAGCCTCCTGTTAGGCCATCATCTACACGACATAGCCCTGAATTTTCCAATGCGTAGCTCTTTGCAAAAGAGAGATATTGGCAAGGAAAAGCTGTCTTGTACCTTTGCATTTTTCTCCCAAACGAAGGTCACTAGAAAGAAAATTTTAAAGCCTCCTGTTAGGCCATCATCTACACGACATAGCCCTGAATTTTCCAATGCGCAGCTCTTTGCAAAAGAGAGATATTGGCAAGGAAAAGCTGTCTTGTACCTTTGCATTTTTCTCCCAAACGAAGGTCACTAGAAAGAAAATTTTAAAGCCTCCTGTTAGGCCATCATCTACACGACATAGCCCTGAATTTTCCAATGCGTAGCTCTTTGCAGAAGAGAAATATTGGCAAGGAAAAGCTGTCTTGTACCTTTGCATTTTTCTCCCAAACGAAGGACACTAGAAAGAAAATTTTAAAGCCTCCTGTTAGGCCATCATCTACACGAAATAGCCCTGAATTTTCCAATACGCAACTCTTTGCAAAAGAGAGATATTGGCAAGGAAAAGCTGTCTTGTACCATTGCATTTTTCTCCCAAACGAAGGACACTAGAAAGAAAATTTTAAAGCCTCCTGTTAGGCCATCATCTACACGACATAGCCCTGCATTTACCAATGCGCAGCTCTTTGCAAAAGATAGATATTGGCAAGGAAAAGCTGTCTTGTACCTTTGCATTTTTCTCCCAAACGAAGGTCACTAGAAAGAAAATTTTAAAGCCTCCTGTTAGGCCATCATCTACACGACATAACCCTGAATTTTCCAATGCGTAGCTCTTTGCAAAAGAGAGATATTGGCAAGGAAAAGCTGTCTTGTACCATTGCATTTTTCTCCCAAACGAAGGACACTAGAAAGAAAATTTTAAAGCCTCCTGTTAGGCCATCATCTACACGACATAGCCCTGAATTTTCCAATGCGCAGCTCTTTGCAAGAGAGAGATATTGGCAAGGAAAAGCTGTCTTGTACCATTGAATTTTTCTCCCAAACGAAGGACACTAGAAAGAAAATTTTAAAGCCTCCTGTTAGGCCATCATCTACACGACATAGCCCTGAATTTTCCAATGCGTAGCTCTTTGCAAAAGAGAGATATTGGCAAGGAAAAGCTGTCTTGTACCATTGCATTTTTCTCCCAAACGAAGGACACTAGAAAGAAAATTTTAAAGCCTCCTGTTAGGCCATCATCTACACGATATAGCCCTGAATTTTCCAATGCGCAGCTCTTTGCAAAAGAGAGATATTGGCAAGGAAAAGCTGTCTTGTACCTTTGCATTTTTCTCCCAAACGAAGGACACTAGAATTAAAATTTTAAAGCCTCCTGTTAGGCCATCATCTACACGATATAGCCCTGAATTTTCCAATGCGCAGCTCTTTGCAAAAGAGAAATATTGGCAAGGAAAAGCTGTCTTGTACCATTGCATTTTTCTCCCAAACGAAGGTCACTAGAAAGAAAATTTTAAAGCCTCCTGTTAGGCCATCATCTACACGAAATAGCCCTGAATTTTCCAATGCGCAGCTCTTTGCAAAAGAGAGATATTGGCAAGGAAAAGCTGTCTTGTACCATTGCATTTTTCTCCCAAACGAAGGATACTAGACAGAAAATTTTAAAGCCTCCTGTTAGGCCATCATCTACACGACATAGCCCTGCATTTACCAATGCGCAGCTCTTTGCAAAAGAGAGATATTGGCAAGGAAAAGCTGTCTTGTACCTTTGCATTTTTCTCCCAAACGAAGGTCACTAGAAAGAAAATTTTAAAGCCTCCTGTTAGGCCATCATCTACACGACATAACCCTGAATTTTCCAATGCGTAGCTCTTTGCAAAAGAGAGATATTGGCAAGGAAAAGCTGTCTTGTACCATTGCATTTTTCTCCCAAACGAAGGACACTAGAAAGAAAATTTTAAAGCCTCCTGTTAGGCCATCATCTACACGACATAGCCCTGAATTTTCCAATGCGCAGCTCTTTGCAAGAGAGAGATATTGGCAAGGAAAAGCTGTCTTGTACCATTGCATTTTTCTCCCAAACGAAGGACACTAGAAAGAAAATTTTAATGCCTCCTGTTAGGCCATCATCTACACGACATAGCCCTGAATTTTCCAATGCGTAGCTCTTTGCAAAAGAGAGATATTGGCAAGGAAAAGCTGTCTTGTACCATTGCATTTTTCTCCCAAACGAAGGACACTAGAAAGAAAATTTTAAAGCCTCCTGTTAGGCCATCATCTACACGATATAGCCCTGAATTTTCCAATGCGCAGCTCTTTGCAAAAGAGAGATATTGGCAAGGAAAAGCTGTCTTGTACCTTTGCATTTTTCTCCCAAACGAAGGACACTAGAATTAAAATTTTAAAGCCTCCTGTTAGGCCATCATCTACACAATCTAGCCCTGAATTTTCCAATGGGCAGCTCTTTGCAAAAGAGAAATATTGGCAAGGAAAAGCTGTCTTGTACCATTGCATTTTTCTCCCAAACGAAGGTCACTGGAAAGAAAATTTTAAAGCCTCCTGTTAAGGCCATCATCTACACGAAATAGCCCTGAATTTTCCAATGCGCAGCTCTTTGCAAAAGAGAGATATTGGCAAGGAAAAGCTGTCTTGTACCATTGCATTTTTCTCCCAAACGAAGGACACTAGAAAGAAAATTTTAATGCCTCCTGTTAGGCCATCATCTACACGACATAGCCCTGAATTTTCCAATGCGTAGCTCTTTGCAAAAGAGAGATATTGGCAAGGAAAAGCTGTCTTGTACCATTGCATTTTTCTCCCAAACGAAGGACACTAGAAAGAAAATTTTAAAGCCTCCTGTTAGGCCATCATCTACACGATATAGCCCTGAATTTTCCAATGCGCAGCTCTTTGCAAAAGAGAGATATTGGCAAGGAAAAGCTGTCTTGTACCTTTGCATTTTTCTCCCAAACGAAGGACACTAGAATTAAAATTTTAAAGCCTCCTGTTAGGCCATCATCTACACAATCTAGCCCTGAATTTTCCAATGGGCAGCTCTTTGCAAAAGAGAAATATTGGCAAGGAAAAGCTGTCTTGTACCATTGCATTTTTCTCCCAAACGAAGGTCACTGGAAAGAAAATTTTAAAGCCTCCTGTTAAGGCCATCATCTACACGAAATAGCCCTGAATTTTCCAATGCGCAGCTCTTTGCAAAAGAGAGATATTGGCAAGGAAAAGCTGTCTTGTACCATTGCATTTTTCTCCCAAACGAAGGACACTAGAAAGAAAATTTTAAAGCCTCCTGTTAGGCCATCATCTACACGACATAGCCCTGAATTTTCCAATGCGCAGCTCTTTGCAAAAGAGAGATATTGGCAAGGAAAAGCTGTCTTGTACCTTTGCATTTTTCTCCCAAACGAAGGTCACTAGAAAGAAAATTTTAAAGCCTCCTGTTAGGCCATCATCTACACGACATAGCCCTGAATTTTCCAATGCGCAGCTCTTTGCAAAAGAGAGATATTGGCAAGGAAAAGCTGTCTTGTACCTTTGCATTTTTCTCCCAAACGAAGGTCACTAGAAAGAAAATTTTAAAGCCTCCTGTTAGGCCATCATCTACACGACATAGCCCTGAATTTTCCAATGCGTAGCTCTTTGCAAAAGAGAAATATTGGCAAGGAAAAGCTGTCTTGTACCTTTGCATTTTTCTCCCAAACGAAGGACACTAGAAAGAAAATTTTAAAGCCTCCTGTTAGGCCATCATCTACACGACATAGCCCTGAATTTTCCAATGCGTAGCTCTTTGCAAAAGAGAGATATTGGCAAGGAAAAGCTGTCTTGTACCATTGCATTTTTCTCCCAAACGAAGGACACTAGAAAGAAAATTTTAAAGCCTCCTGTTAGGCCATCATCTACACGACATAGCCCTGAATTTTCCAATGCGCAGCTCTTTGCAAGAGAGAGATATTGGCAAGGAAAAGCTGTCTTGTACCATTGCATTTTTCTCCCAAACGAAGGACACTAGAAAGAAAATTTTAAAGCCTCCTGTTAGGCCATCATCTACACGACATAGCCCTGAATTTTCCAATGCGTAGCTCTTTGCAAAAGAGAGATATTGGCAAGGAAAAGCTGTCTTGTACCATTGCATTTTTCTCCCAAACGAAGGACACTAGAAAGAAAATTTTAAAGCCTCCTGTTAGGCCATCATCTACACGAAATAGCCCTGAATTTTCCAATACGCAACTCTTTGCAAAAGAGAGATATTGGCAAGGAAAAGCTGTCTTGTACCATTGCATTTTTCTCCCAAACGAAGGACACTAGAAAGAAAATTTTAAAGCCTCCTGTTAGGCCATCATCTACACGATATAGCCCTGAATTTTCCAATGCGCAGCTCTTTGCAAAAGAGAGATATTGGCAAGGAAAAGCTGTCTTGTACCTTTGCATTTTTCTCCCAAACGAAGGACACTAGAATTAAAATTTTAAAGCCTCCTGTTAGGCCATCATCTACACGATATAGCCCTGAATTTTCCAATGCGCAGCTCTTTGCAAAAGAGAAATATTGGCAAGGAAAAGCTGTCTTGTACCATTGCATTTTTCTCCCAAACGAAGGTCACTAGAAAGAAAATTTTAAAGCCTCCTGTTAGGCCATCATCTACACGAAATAGCCCTGAATTTTCCAATGCGCAGCTCTTTGCAAAAGAGAGATATTGGCAAGGAAAAGCTGTCTTGTACCATTGCATTTTTCTCCCAAACGAAGGACACTAGACAGAAAATTTTAAAGCCTCCTGTTAGGCCATCATCTACACGACATAGCCCTGCATTTACCAATGCGCAGCTCTTTGCAAAAGAGAGATATTGGCAAGGAAAAGCTGTCTTGTACCTTTGCATTTTTCTCCCAAACGAAGGTCACTAGAAAGAAAATTTTAAAGCCTCCTGTTAGGCCATCATCTACACGACATAACCCTGAATTTTCCAATGCGTAGCTCTTTGCAAAAGAGAGATATTGGCAAGGAAAAGCTGTCTTGTACCATTGCATTTTTCTCCCAAACGAAGGACACTAGAAAGAAAATTTTAAAGCCTCCTGTTAGGCCATCATCTACACGACATAGCCCTGAATTTTCCAATGCGCAGCTCTTTGCAAGAGAGAGATATTGGCAAGGAAAAGCTGTCTTGTACCATTGCATTTTTCTCCCAAACGAAGGACACTAGAAAGAAAATTTTAATGCCTCCTGTTAGGCCATCATCTACACGACATAGCCCTGAATTTTCCAATGCGTAGCTCTTTGCAAAAGAGAGATATTGGCAAGGAAAAGCTGTCTTGTACCATTGCATTTTTCTCCCAAACGAAGGACACTAGAAAGAAAATTTTAAAGCCTCCTGTTAGGCCATCATCTACACGATATAGCCCTGAATTTTCCAATGCGCAGCTCTTTGCAAAAGAGAGATATTGGCAAGGAAAAGCTGTCTTGTACCTTTGCATTTTTCTCCCAAACGAAGGACACTAGAATTAAAATTTTAAAGCCTCCTGTTAGGCCATCATCTACACAATCTAGCCCTGAATTTTCCAATGGGCAGCTCTTTGCAAAAGAGAAATATTGGCAAGGAAAAGCTGTCTTGTACCATTGCATTTTTCTCCCAAACGAAGGTCACTGGAAAGAAAATTTTAAAGCCTCCTGTTAAGGCCATCATCTACACGAAATAGCCCTGAATTTTCCAATGCGCAGCTCTTTGCAAAAGAGAGATATTGGCAAGGAAAAGCTGTCTTGTACCATTGCATTTTTCTCCCAAACGAAGGACACTAGAAAGAAAATTTTAAAGCCTCCTGTTAGGCCATCATCTACACGACATAGCCCTGAATTTTCCAATGCGCAGCTCTTTGCAAAAGAGAGATATTGGCAAGGAAAAGCTGTCTTGTACCTTTGCATTTTTCTCCCAAACGAAGGTCACTAGAAAGAAAATTTTAAAGCCTCCTGTTAGGCCATCATCTACACGACATAGCCCTGAATTTTCCAATGCGCAGCTCTTTGCAAAAGAGAGATATTGGCAAGGAAAAGCTGTCTTGTACCTTTGCATTTTTCTCCCAAACGAAGGTCACTAGAAAGAAAATTTTAAAGCCTCCTGTTAGGCCATCATCTACACGACATAGCCCTGAATTTTCCAATGCGTAGCTCTTTGCAAAAGAGAAATATTGGCAAGGAAAAGCTGTCTTGTACCTTTGCATTTTTCTCCCAAACGAAGGACACTAGAAAGAAAATTTTAAAGCCTCCTGTTAGGCCATCATCTACACGACATAGCCCTGAATTTTCCAATGCGTAGCTCTTTGCAAAAGAGAGATATTGGCAAGGAAAAGCTGTCTTGTACCATTGCATTTTTCTCCCAAACGAAGGACACTAGAAAGAAAATTTTAAAGCCTCCTGTTAGGCCATCATCTACACGACATAGCCCTGAATTTTCCAATGCGCAGCTCTTTGCAAGAGAGAGATATTGGCAAGGAAAAGCTGTCTTGTACCATTGCATTTTTCTCCCAAACGAAGGACACTAGAAAGAAAATTTTAAAGCCTCCTGTTAGGCCATCATCTACACGACATAGCCCTGAATTTTCCAATGCGTAGCTCTTTGCAAAAGAGAGATATTGGCAAGGAAAAGCTGTCTTGTACCATTGCATTTTTCTCCCAAACGAAGGACACTAGAAAGAAAATTTTAAAGCCTCCTGTTAGGCCATCATCTACACGATATAGCCCTGAATTTTCCAATGCGCAGCTCTTTGCAAAAGAGAGATATTGGCAAGGAAAAGCTGTCTTGTACCTTTGCATTTTTCTCCCAAACGAAGGACACTAGAATTAAAATTTTAAAGCCTCCTGTTAGGCCATCATCTACACGACATAGCCCTGAATTTTCCAATGCGTAGCTCTTTGCAAAAGAGATATATTGGCAAGGAAAAGCTGTCTTGTACCATTGCATTTTTCTCCCAAACGAAGGACACTAGAAAGAAAATTTTAAAGCCTCCTGTTAGGCCATCATCTACACGACATAGCCCTGAATTTTCCAATGCGCAGCTCTTTGCAAGAGAGAGATATTGGCAAGGAAAAGCTGTCTTGTACCATTGCATTTTTCTCCCAAACGAAGGACACTAGAAAGAAAATTTTAAAGCCTCCTGTTAGGCCATCATCTACACGACATAGCCCTGAATTTTCCAATGCGTAGCTCTTTGCAAAAGAGAGATATTGGCAAGGAAAAGCTGTCTTGTACCATTGCATTTTTCTCCCAAACGAAGGACACTAGAAAGAAAATTTTAAAGCCTCCTGTTAGGCCATCATCTACACGATATAGCCCTGAATTTTCCAATGCGCAGCTCTTTGCAAAAGAGAGATATTGGCAAGGAAAAGCTGTCTTGTACCTTTGCATTTTTCTCCCAAACGAAGGACACTAGAATTAAAATTTTAAAGCCTCCTGTTAGGCCATCATCTACACGATATAGCCCTGAATTTTCCAATGCGCAGCTCTTTGCAAAAGAGAAATATTGGCAAGGAAAAGCTGTCTTGTACCATTGCATTTTTCTCCCAAACGAAGGTCACTAGAAAGAAAATTTTAAAGCCTCCTGTTAGGCCATCATCTACACGAAATAGCCCTGAATTTTCCAATGCGCAGCTCTTTGCAAAAGAGAGATATTGGCAAGGAAAAGCTGTCTTGTACCATTGCATTTTTCTCCCAAACGAAGGACACTAGACAGAAAATTTTAAAGCCTCCTGTTAGGCCATCATCTACACGACATAGCCCTGCATTTACCAATGCGCAGCTCTTTGCAAAAGAGAGATATTGGCAAGGAAAAGCTGTCTTGTACCTTTGCATTTTTCTCCCAAACGAAGGTCACTAGAAAGAAAATTTTAAAGCCTCCTGTTAGGCCATCATCTACACGACATAACCCTGAATTTTCCAATGCGTAGCTCTTTGCAAAAGAGAGATATTGGCAAGGAAAAGCTGTCTTATACCATTGCATTTTTCTCCCAAACGAAGGACACTAGAAAGAAAATTTTAAAGCCTCCTGTTAGGCCATCATCTACACGACATAGCCCTGAATTTTCCAATGCGCAGCTCTTTGCAAGAGAGAGATATTGGCAAGGAAAAGCTGTCTTGTACCATTGCATTTTTCTCCCAAACGAAGGACACTAGAAAGAAAATTTTAAAGCCTCCTGTTAGGCCATCATCTACACGACATAGCCCTGAATTTTCCAATGCGTAGCTCTTTGCAAAAGAGAGATATTGGCAAGGAAAAGCTGTCTTGTACCATTGCATTTTTCTCCCAAACGAAGGACACTAGAAAGAAAATTTTAAAGCCTCCTGTTAGGCCATCATCTACACGATATAGCCCTGAATTTTCCAATGCGCAGCTCTTTGCAAAAGAGAGATATTGGCAAGGAAAAGCTGTCTTGTACCTTTGCATTTTTCTCCCAAACGAAGGACACTAGAATTAAAATTTTAAAGCCTCCTGTTAGGCCATCATCTACACAATATAGCCCTGAATTTTCCAATGGGCAGCTCTTTGCAAAAGAGAAATATTGGCAAGGAAAAGCTGTCTTGTACCATTGCATTTTTCTCCCAAACGAAGGTCACTAGAAAGAAAATTTTAAAGCCTCCTGTTAAGGCCATCATCTACACGAAATAGCCCTGAATTTTCCAATGCGCAGCTCTTTGCAAAAGAGAGATATTGGCAAGGAAAAGCTGTCTTGTACCATTGCATTTTTCTCCCAAACGAAGGACACTAGAAAGAAAATTTTAAAGCCTCCTGTTAGGCCATCATCTACACGACATAGCCCTGAATTTTCCAATGCGCAGCTCTTTGCAAAAGAGAGATATTGGCAAGGAAAAGCTGTCTTGTACCTTTGCATTTTTCTCCCAAACGAAGGTCACTAGAAAGAAAATTTTAAAGCCTCCTGTTAGGCCATCATCTACACGACATAGCCCTGAATTTTCCAATGCGCAGCTCTTTGCAAAAGAGAGATATTGGCAAGGAAAAGCTGTCTTGTACCTTTGCATTTTTCTCCCAAACGAAGGTCACTAGAAAGAAAATTTTAAAGCCTCCTGTTAGGCCATCATCTACACGACATAGCCCTGAATTTTCCAATGCGTAGCTCTTTGCAAAAGAGAAATATTGGCAAGGAAAAGCTGTCTTGTACCTTTGCATTTTTCTCCCAAACGAAGGACACTAGAAAGAAAATTTTAAAGCCTCCTGTTAGGCCATCATCTACACGACATAGCCCTGAATTTTCCAATGCGTAGCTCTTTGCAAAAGAGAGATATTGGCAAGGAAAAGCTGTCTTGTACCATTGCATTTTTCTCCCAAACGAAGGACACTAGAAAGAAAATTTTAAAGCCTCCTGTTAGGCCATCATCTACACGACATAGCCCTGAATTTTCCAATGCGCAGCTCTTTGCAAGAGAGAGATATTGGCAAGGAAAAGCTGTCTTGTACCATTGCATTTTTCTCCCAAACGAAGGACACTATAAAGAAAATTTTAAAGCCTCCTGTTAGGCCATCATCTACACGACATAGCCCTGAATTTTCCAATGCGTAGCTCTTTGCAAAAGAGAGATATTGGCAAGGAAAAGCTGTCTTGTACCATTGCATTTTTCTCCCAAACGAAGGACACTAGAAAGAAAATTTTAAAGCCTCCTGTTAGGCCATCATCTACACGATATAGCCCTGAATTTTCCAATGCGCAGCTCTTTGCAAAAGAGAAATATTGGCAAGGAAAAGCTGTCTTGTACCTTTGCATTTTTCTCCCAAACGAAGGACACTAGAATTAAAATTTTAAAGCCTCCTGTTAGGCCATCATCTACACGACATAGCCCTGAATTTTCCAATGCGTAGCTCTTTGCAAAAGAGAGATATTGGCAAGGAAAAGCTGTCTTGTACCATTGCATTTTTCTCCCAAACGAAGGACACTAGAAAGAAAATTTTAAAGCCTCCTGTTAGGCCATCATCTACACGACATAGCCCTGAATTTTCCAATGCGCAGCTCTTTGCAAAAGAGAGATATTGGCAAGGAAAAGCTGTCTTGTACCTTTGCATTTTTCTCCCAAACGAAGGTCACTAGAAAGAAAATTTTAAAGCCTCCTGTTAGGCCATCATCTACACGACATAGCCCTGAATTTTCCAATGCGCAGCTCTTTGCAAAAGAGAGATATTGGCAAGGAAAAGCTGTCTTGTACCTTTGCATTTTTCTCCCAAACGAAGGTCACTAGAAAGAAAATTTTAAAGCCTCCTGTTAGGCCATCATCTACACGACATAGCCCTGAATTTTCCAATGCGCAGCTCTTTGCAAAAGAGAGATATTGGCAAGGAAAAGCTGTCTTGTACCTTTGCCTTTTTCTCCCAAACGAAGGACACTAGAAAGAAAATTTTAAAGCCTCCTGTTAGGCCATCATCTACACGACATAGCCCTGAATTTTCCAATGCGCAGCTCTTTGCAAAAGAGAGATATTGGCAAGGAAAAGCTGTCTTGTACCATTGCATTTTTCTCCCAAACGAAGGACACTAGAAAGAAAATTTTAAAGCCTCCTGTTAGGCCATCATCTACACGATATAGCCCTGAATTTTCCAATGCGCAGCTCTTTGCAAAAGAGAGATATTGGCAAGGAAACCAAACGAAGGACACTAGAATTAAAATTTTAAAGCCTCCTGTTAGGCCATCATCTACACGACATAGCCCTGAATTTTCCAATGCGTAGCTCTTTGCAAAAGAGAGATATTGGCAAGGAAAAGCTGTCTTGTACCATTGCATTTTTCTCCCAAACGAAGGACACTAGAAAGAAAATTTTAAAGCCTCCTGTTAGGCCATCATCTACACGACATAGCCCTGAATTTTCCAATGCGCAGCTCTTTGCAAAAGAGAGATATTGGCAAGGAAAATCTGTCTTGTACCTTTGCATTTTTCTCCCAAACGAAGGTCACTAGAAAGAAAATTTTAAAGCCTCCTGTTAGGCCATCATCTACACGACATAGCCCTGAATTTTCCAATGCGCAGCTCTTTGCAAAAGAGAGATATTGGCAAGGAAAAGCTGTCTTGTACCTTTGCATTTTTCTCCCAAACGAAGGTCACTAGAAAGAAAATTTTAAAGCCTCCTGTTAGGCCATCATCTACACGACATAGCCCTGAATTTTCCAATGCGTAGCTCTTTGCAAAAGAGAAATATTGGCAAGGAAAAGCTGTCTTGTACCTTTGCATTTTTCTCCCAAACGAAGGACACTAGAAAGAAAATTTTAAAGCCTCCTGTTAGGCCATCATCTACACGACATAGCCCTGAATTTTCCAATGCGTAGCTCTTTGCAAAAGAGAGATATTGGCAAGGAAAAGCTGTCTTGTACCATTGCATTTTTCTCCCAAACGAAGGACACTAGAAAGAAAATTTTAAAGCCTCCTGTTAGGCCATCATCTACACGATATAGCCCTGAATTTTCCAATGCGCAGCTCTTTGCAAAAGAGAGATATTGGCAAGGAAAAGCTGTCTTGTACCTTTGCATTTTTCTCCCAAACGAAGGACACTAGAATTAAAATTTTAAAGCCTCCTGTTAGGCCATCATCTACACAATATAGCCCTGAATTTTCCAATGGGCAGCTCTTTGCAAAAGAGAAATATTGGCAAGGAAAAGCTGTCTTGTACCATTGCATTTTTCTCCCAAACGAAGGTCACTAGAAAGAAAATTTTAAAGCCTCCTGTTAAGGCCATCATCTACACGAAATAGCCCTGAATTTTCCAATGCGCAGCTCTTTGCAAAAGAGAGATATTGGCAAGGAAAAGCTGTCTTGTACCATTGCATTTTTCTCCCAAACGAAGGACACTAGAAAGAAAATTTTAAAGCCTCCTGTTAGGCCATCATCTACACGACATAGCCCTGAATTTTCCAATGCGCAGCTCTTTGCAAAAGAGAGATATTGGCAAGGAAAAGCTGTCTTGTACCTTTGCATTTTTCTCCCAAACGAAGGTCACTAGAAAGAAAATTTTAAAGCCTCCTGTTAGGCCATCATCTACACGACATAGCCCTGAATTTTCCAATGCGCAGCTCTTTGCAAAAGAGAGATATTGGCAAGGAAAAGCTGTCTTGTACCTTTGCATTTTTCTCCCAAACGAAGGTCACTAGAAAGAAAATTTTAAAGCCTCCTGTTAGGCCATCATCTACACGACATAGCCCTGAATTTTCCAATGCGTAGCTCTTTGCAAAAGAGAAATATTGGCAAGGAAAAGCTGTCTTGTACCTTTGCATTTTTCTCCCAAACGAAGGACACTAGAAAGAAAATTTTAAAGCCTCCTGTTAGGCCATCATCTACACGACATAGCCCTGAATTTTCCAATGCGTAGCTCTTTGCAAAAGAGAGATATTGGCAAGGAAAAGCTGTCTTGTACCATTGCATTTTTCTCCCAAACGAAGGACACTAGAAAGAAAATTTTAAAGCCTCCTGTTAGGCCATCATCTACACGACATAGCCCTGAATTTTCCAATGCGCAGCTCTTTGCAAGAGAGAGATATTGGCAAGGAAAAGCTGTCTTGTACCATTGCATTTTTCTCCCAAACGAAGGACACTATAAAGAAAATTTTAAAGCCTCCTGTTAGGCCATCATCTACACGACATAGCCCTGAATTTTCCAATGCGTAGCTCTTTGCAAAAGAGAGATATTGGCAAGGAAAAGCTGTCTTGTACCATTGCATTTTTCTCCCAAACGAAGGACACTAGAAAGAAAATTTTAAAGCCTCCTGTTAGGCCATCATCTACACGATATAGCCCTGAATTTTCCAATGCGCAGCTCTTTGCAAAAGAGAAATATTGGCAAGGAAAAGCTGTCTTGTACCTTTGCATTTTTCTCCCAAACGAAGGACACTAGAATTAAAATTTTAAAGCCTCCTGTTAGGCCATCATCTACACGACATAGCCCTGAATTTTCCAATGCGTAGCTCTTTGCAAAAGAGAGATATTGGCAAGGAAAAGCTGTCTTGTACCATTGCATTTTTCTCCCAAACGAAGGACACTAGAAAGAAAATTTTAAAGCCTCCTGTTAGGCCATCATCTACACGACATAGCCCTGAATTTTCCAATGCGCAGCTCTTTGCAAAAGAGAGATATTGGCAAGGAAAAGCTGTCTTGTACCTTTGCATTTTTCTCCCAAACGAAGGTCACTAGAAAGAAAATTTTAAAGCCTCCTGTTAGGCCATCATCTACACGACATAGCCCTGAATTTTCCAATGCGCAGCTCTTTGCAAAAGAGAGATATTGGCAAGGAAAAGCTGTCTTGTACCTTTGCATTTTTCTCCCAAACGAAGGTCACTAGAAAGAAAATTTTAAAGCCTCCTGTTAGGCCATCATCTACACGACATAGCCCTGAATTTTCCAATGCGCAGCTCTTTGCAAAAGAGAGATATTGGCAAGGAAAAGCTGTCTTGTACCTTTGCCTTTTTCTCCCAAACGAAGGACACTAGAAAGAAAATTTTAAAGCCTCCTGTTAGGCCATCATCTACACGACATAGCCCTGAATTTTCCAATGCGCAGCTCTTTGCAAAAGAGAGATATTGGCAAGGAAAAGCTGTCTTGTACCATTGCATTTTTCTCCCAAACGAAGGACACTAGAAAGAAAATTTTAAAGCCTCCTGTTAGGCCATCATCTACACGATATAGCCCTGAATTTTCCAATGCGCAGCTCTTTGCAAAAGAGAGATATTGGCAAGGAAACCAAACGAAGGACACTAGAATTAAAATTTTAAAGCCTCCTGTTAGGCCATCATCTACACGACATAGCCCTGAATTTTCCAATGCGTAGCTCTTTGCAAAAGAGAGATATTGGCAAGGAAAAGCTGTCTTGTACCATTGCATTTTTCTCCCAAACGAAGGACACTAGAAAGAAAATTTTAAAGCCTCCTGTTAGGCCATCATCTACACGACATAGCCCTGAATTTTCCAATGCGCAGCTCTTTGCAAAAGAGAGATATTGGCAAGGAAAATCTGTCTTGTACCTTTGCATTTTTCTCCCAAACGAAGGTCACTAGAAAGAAAATTTTAAAGCCTCCTGTTAGGCCATCATCTACACGACATAGCCCTGAATTTTCCAATGCGCAGCTCTTTGCAAAAGAGAGATATTGGCAAGGAAAAGCTGTCTTGTACCTTTGCATTTTTCTCCCAAACGAAGGTCACTAGAAAGAAAATTTTAAAGCCTCCTGTTAGGCCATCATCTACACGACATAGCCCTGAATTTTCCAATGCGTAGCTCTTTGCAAAAGAGAAATATTGGCAAGGAAAAGCTGTCTTGTACCTTTGCATTTTTCTCCCAAACGAAGGACACTAGAAAGAAAATTTTAAAGCCTCCTGTTAGGCCATCATCTACACGAAATAGCCCTGAATTTTCCAATGCGCAGCTCTTTGCAAAAGAGAGATATTGGCAAGGAAAAGCTGTCTTGTACCATTGCATTTTTCTCCCAAACGAAGGACACTAGAAAGAAAATTTTAAAGCCTCCTGTTAGGCCATCATCTACACGACATAGCCCTGCATTTTCCAATGCGCAGCTCTTTGCAAAAGAGAGATATTGGCAAGGAAAAGCTGTCTTGTACCTTTGCATTTTTCTCCCAAACGAAGGTCACTAGAAAGAAAATTTTAAAGCCTCCTGTTAGGCCATCATCTACACGACATAGCCCTGAATTTTCCAATGCGTAGCTCTTTGCAAAAGAGAGATATTGGCAAGGAAAAGCTGTCTTGTACCATTGCATTTTTCTCCCAAACGAAGGACACTAGAAAGAAAATTTTAAAGCCTCCTGTTAGGCCATCATCTACACGACATAGCCCTGAATTTTCCAATGCGCAGCTCTTTGCAAAAGAGAGATATTGGCAAGGAAAAGCTGTCTTGTACCATTGCATTTTTCTCCCAAACGAAGGACACTAGAAAGAAAATTTTAAAGCCTCCTGTTAGGCTATTATCTACACGACATAGCCCTGAATTTTCCAATGCGTAGCTCTTTGCAAAAGAGAGATATTGGCAAGGAAAAGCTGTCTTGTACCATTGCATTTTTCTCCCAAACGAAGGACACTAGAAAGAAAATTTTAAAGCCTCCTGTTAGGCCATCATCTACACGATATAGCCCTGAATTTTCCAATGCGCAGCTCTTTGCAAAAGAGAGATATTGGCAAGGAAAAGCTGTCTTGTACCTTTGCATTTTTCTCCCAAACGAAGGACACTAGAATTAAAATTTTAAAGCCTCCTGTTAGGCCATCATCTACACGACATAGCCCTGAATTTTCCAATGCGTAGCTCTTTGCAAAAGAGAGATATTGGCAAGGAAAAGCTGTCTTGTACCATTGCATTTTTCTCCCAAACGAAGGACACTAGAAAGAAAATTTTAAAGCCTCCTGTTAGGCCATCATCTACACGACATAGCCCTGAATTTTCCAATGCGCAGCTCTTTGCAAAAGAGAGATATTGGCAAGGAAAAGCTGTCTTGTACCTTTGCATTTTTCTCCCAAACGAAGGTCACTAGAAAGAAAATTTTAAAGCCTCCTGTTAGGCCATCATCTACACGACATAGCCCTGAATTTTCCAATGCGTAGCTCTTTGCAAAAGAGAAATATTGGCAAGGAAAAGCTGTCTTGTACCTTTGCATTTTTCTCCCAAACGAAGGACACTAGAAAGAAAATTTTAAAGCCTCCTGTTAGGCCATCATCTACACGAAATAGCCCTGAATTTTCCAATGCGCAGCTCTTTGCAAAAGAGAGATATTGGCAAGGAAAAGCTGTCTTGTACCATTGCATTTTTCTCCCAAACGAAGGACACTAGAAAGAAAATTTTAAAGCCTCCTGTTAGGCCATCATCTACACGACATAGCCCTGCATTTACCAATGCGCAACTCTTTGCAAAAGAGAGATATTGGCAAGGAAAAGCTGTCTTGTACCTTTGCATTTTTCTCCCAAACGAAGGTCACTAGAAAGAAAATTTTAAAGCCTCCTGTTAGGCCATCATCTACACGACATAGCCCTGAAATTTCCAATGCGCAGCTCTTTGCAAAAGAGAGATATTGGCAAGGAAAAGCTGTCTTGTACCTTTGCATTTTTCTCCCAAACGAAGGTCACTAGAAAGAAAATTTTAAAGCCTCCTGTTAGGCCATCTTCTACACGACATAGCCCTGAATTTTCCAATGCGTAGCTCTTTGCAAAAGAGAGATATTGGCAAGGAAAAGCTGTCTTGTACCATTGCATTTTTCTCCCAAACGAAGGACACTAGAAAGAAAATTTTAAAGCCTCCTGTTAGGCCATCATCTACACGACATAGCCCTGAATTTTCCAATGCGCAGCTCTTTGCAAAAGAGAGATATTGGCAAGGAAAAGCTGTCTTGTACCTTTGCATTTTTCTCCCAAACGAAGGACACTAGAATTAAAATTTTAAAGCCTCCTGTTAGGCCATCATCTACACGACATAGCCCTGAATTTTCCAATGCGTAGCTCTTTGCAAAAGAGAGATATTGGCAAGGAAAAGCTGTCTTGTACCTTTGCATTTTTCTCCCAAACGAAGGACACTAGAAAGAAAATTGTAAAGCCTCCTGTTAGGCCATCATCTACACGACATAGCCCTGAATTTTCCAATGCGCAGCTCTTTGCAAAAGAGAGATATTGGCAGGGAAAAGCTGTCTTGTACCATTGCATTTTTCTCCCAAACGAAGGACACTAGAAAGAAAATTGTAAAGCCTCCTGTTAGGCCATCATCTACACGACATAGCCCTGAATTTTCCAATGCGCAGCTCTTTGCAAAAGAGAGATATTGGCAGGGAAAAGCTGTCTTGTACCATTGCATTTTTCTCCCAAACGAAGGTCACTAGAAAGAAAATTTTAAAGCCTCCTGTTAGGCCATCATCTACACGACATAGCCCTGAATTTTCCAGTGCGCAGCTCTTTGCAAAAGAGAGATATTGGCAAGGAAAAGCTGTCTTGTACCTTTGCATTTTTCTCCCAAACGAAGGTCACTAGAAAGAAAATTTTAAAGCCTCCTGTTAGGCCATCATCTACACGACATAGCCCTGAATTTTCCAATGCGTAGCTCTTTGCAAAAGAGAGATATTGGCAAGGAAAAGATGTCTTGTACCTTTGCATTTTTCTCCCAAACGAAGGACACTAGAAAGAAAATTTTAAAGCCTCCTGTTAGGCCATCGTCTACACGACATAGCCCTGAATTTTCCAATGCGCAGCTCTTTGCAAAAGAGAGATATTGGCAAGGAAAAGCTGTCTTGTACCTTTGCATTTTTCTCCCAAACGAAGGACACTAGAAAGAAAATTTTAAAGCCTCCTGTTAGGCCATCATCTACACGAAATAGCCCTGAATTTTCCAATGCGCAGCTCTTTGCAAAAGAGAGATATTGGCAAGGAAAAGCTGTCTTGTAACATTGCATTTTTCTCCCAAACGAAGGACACTAGAAAGAAAATTTTAAAGCCTCCTGTTAGGCCATCATCTACACGACATAGCCCTGAATTTTCCAATGCGCAGCTCTTTGCAAAAGAGAGATATTGGCAAGGAAAAGCTGTCTTGTAACATTGCATTTTTCTCCCAAACGAAGGACACTAGAATTAAAATTTTAAAGCCTCCTGTTAGGCCATCATCTACACGACATAGCCCTGAATTTTCCAATGCGTAGCTCTTTGCAAAAGAGAGATATTGGCAAGGAAAAGCTGTCTTGTACCATTGCATTTTTCTCCCAAACGAAGGACACTAGAAAGAAAATTTTAAAGCCTCCTGTTAGGCCATCATCTACACGACATAGCCCTGAATTTTCCAATGCGCAGCTCTTTGCAAGAGAGAGATATTGGCAAGGAAAAGCTGTCTTGTACCATTGCATTTTTCTCCCAAACGAAGGACACTAGAAAGAAAATTTTAAAGCCTCCTGTTAGGCCATCATCTACACGACATAGCCCTGAATTTTCCAATGCGTAGCTCTTTGCAAAAGAGAGATATTGGCAAGGAAAAGCTGTCTTGTACCATTGCATTTTTCTCCCAAACGAAGGACACTAGAATTAAAATTTTAAAGCCTCCTGTTAGGCCATCATCTACACGATATAGCCCTGAATTTTCCAATGCGCAGCTCTTTGCAAAAGAGAGATATTGGCAAGGAAAAGCTGTCTTGTACCTTTGCATTTTTCTCCCAAACGAAGGACACTAGAATTAAAATTTTAAAGCCTCCTGTTAGGCCATCATCTACACGACATAGCCCTGAATTTTCCAATGCGCAGCTCTTTGCAAGAGAGAGATATTGGCAAGGAAAAGCTGTCTTGTACCATTGCATTTTTCTCCCAAACGAAGGTCACTAGAAAGAAAATTTTAAAGCCTCCTGTTAGGCCATCATCTACACGACATAGCCCTGAATTTTCCAATGCGTAGCTCTTTGCAAAAGAGAGATATTAGCAAGGAAAAGCTGTCTTGTACCATTGCATTTTTCTCCCAAACGAAGGACACTAGAAAGAAAATTTTAAAGCCTCCTGTTAGGCCATCATCTACACGACATAGCCCTGAATTTTCCAATGCGCAGCTCTTTGCAAAAGAGAGATATTGGCAAGGAAAAGCTGTCTTGTACCTTTGCATTTTTCTCCCAAACGAAGGTCACTAGAAAGAAAATTTTAAAGCCTCCTGTTAGGCCATCATCTACACGACATAGCCCTGAATTTTCCAATGCGTAGCTCTTTGCAAAAGAGAAATATTGGCAAGGAAAAGCTGTCTTGTACCTTTGCATTTTTCTCCCAAACGAAGGACACTAGAAAGAAAATTTTAAAGCCTCCTGTTAGGCCATCATCTACACGACATAGCCCTGAATTTTCCAATGCGTAGCTCTTTGCAAAAGAGAGATATTGGCAAGGAAAAGCTGTCTTGTACCATTGCATTTTTCTCCCAAACGAAGGACACTAGAAAGAAAATTTTAAAGCCTCCTGTTAGGCCATCATCTACACGACATAGCCCTGAATTTTCCAATGCGTAGCTCTTTGCAAAAGAGAGATATTGGCAAGGAAAAGCTGTCTTGTACCATTGCATTTTTCTCCCAAACGAAGGACACTAGAAAGAAAATTTTAAAGCCTCCTGTTAGGCCATCATCTACACGACATAGCCCTGAATTTTCCAATGCGCAGCTCTTTGCAAGAGAGAGATATTGGCAAGGAAAAGCTGTCTTGTACCATTGCATTTTTCTCCCAAACGAAGGACACTAGAAAGAAAATTTTAAAGCCTCCTGTTAGGCCATCATCTACACGACATAGCCCTGAATTTTCCAATGCGTAGCTCTTTGCAAAAGAGAGATATTGGCAAGGAAAAGCTGTCTTGTACCATTGCATTTTTCTCCCAAACGAAGGACACTAGAAAGAAAATTTTAAAGCCTCCTGTTAGGCCATCATCTACACGATATAGCCCTGAATTTTCCAATGCGCAGCTCTTTGCAAAAGAGAGATATTGGCAAGGAAAAGCTGTCTTGTTCCTTTGCATTTTTCTCCCAAACGAAGGACACTAGAATTAAAATTTTAAAGCCTCCTGTTAGGCCATCATCTACACGACATAGCCCTGAATTTTCCAATGCGTAGCTCTTTGCAAAAGAGAGATATTGGCAAGGAAAAGCTGTCTTGTACCATTGCATTTTTCTCCCAAACGAAGGACACTAGAAAGAAAATTTTAAAGCCTCCTGTTAGGCCATCATCTACACGACATAGCCCTGAATTTTCCAATGCGCAGCTCTTTGCAAAAGAGAGATATTGGCAAGGAAAAGCTGTCTTGTACCTTTGCATTTTTCTCCCAAACGAAGGTCACTAGAAAGAAAATTTTAAAGCCTCCTGTTAGGCCATCATCTACACGACATAGCCCTGAATTTTCCAATGCGCAGCTCTTTGCAAAAGAGAGATATTGGCAAGGAAAAGCTGTCTTGTACCTTTGCCTTTTTCTCCCAAACGAAGGACACTAGAAAGAAAATTTTAAAGCCTCCTGTTAGGCCATCATCTACACGACATAGCCCTGAATTTTCCAATGCGCAGCTCTTTGCAAAAGAGAGATATTGGCAAGGAAAAGCTGTCTTGTACCATTGCATTTTTCTCCCAAACGAAGGACACTAGAAAAATTTTTTTAAAGCCTCCTGTTAGGCCATCATCTACACGATATAGCCCTGAATTTTCCAATGCGCAGCTCTTTGCAAAAGAGAGATATTGGCAAGGAAAAGCTGTCTTGTACCTTTGCATTTTTCTCCCAAACGAAGGACACTAGAATTAAAATTTTAAAGCCTCCTGTTAGGTAGGCCATCATCTACACGACATAGCCCTGAATTTTCCAATGCGTAGCTCTTTGCAAAAGAGAGATATTGGCAAGGAAAAGCTGTCTTGTACCATTGCATTTTTCTCCCAAACGAAGGACACTAGAAAGAAAATTTTAAAGCCTCCTGTTAGGCCATCATCTACACGACATAGCCCTGAATTTTCCAATGCGCAGCTCTTTGCAAAAGAGAGATATTGGCAAGGAAAAGCTGTCTTGTACCTTTGCATTTTTCTCCCAAACGAAGGACACTAGAAAGAAAATTTTAAAGCCTCCTGTTAGGCCATCATCTACACGAAATTGCCCTGAATTCTCCAAAGCGCAGCTCTTTGCAAAAGAGAGATATTGGCAAGGAAAAGCTGTCTTGTACCATTGCATTTTTCTCCCAAACGAAGGAAACTAGAAAGAAAATTTTAAAGCCTCCTGTTAGGCCATCATCTACACGACATAGCCCTGAATTTTCCAATGCGCAGCTCTTTGCAAAAGAGAGATATTGGCAAGGAAAAGCTGTCTTGTACCTTTGCATTTTTCTCCCAAACGAAGGTCACTAGAAAGAAAATTTTAAAGCCTCCTGTTAGGCCATCATCTACACGACATAGCCCTGAATTTTCCAATGCGTAGCTCTTTGCAAAAGAGAGATATTGGCAAGGAAAAGCTGTCTTGTACCATTGCATTTTTCTCCCAAACGAAGGACACTAGAAAGAAAATTTTAAAGCCTCCTGTTAGGCCATCATCTACACGAAATTGCCCTGAATTTTCCAATGCGCAGCTCTTTGCAAAAGAGAGATATTGGCAAGGAAAAGCTGTCTTGTACCATTGCATTTTTCTCCCAAACGAAGGACACTAGAAAGAAAATTTTAAAGCCTCCTGTTAGGCCATCATCTACACGACATAGCCCTGAATTTTCCAATGCGCAGCTCTTTGCAAAAGAGAGATATTGGCAAGGAAAAGCTGTCTTGTACCTTTGCATTTTTCTCCCAAACGAAGGTCACTAGAAAGAAAATTTTAAAGCCTCCTGTTAGGCCATCATCTACACGACATAGCCCTGAATTTTCCAATGCGTAGCTCTTTGCAAAAGAGAGATATTGGCAAGGAAAAGCTGTCTTGTACCATTGCATTTTTCTCCCAAACGAAGGACACTAGAAAGAAAATTTTAAAGCCTCCTGTTAGGCCATCATCTACACGACATAGCCCTGAATTTTCCAATGCGCAGCTCTTTGCAAAAGAGAGATATTGGCAAGGAAAAGCTGTCTTGTACCTTTGCATTTTTCTCCCAAACGAAGGACACTAGAATTAAAATTTTAAAGCCTCCTGTTAGGCCATCATCTACACGACATAGCCCTGAATTTTCCAATGCGTAGCTCTTTGCAAAAGAGAGATATTGGCAAGGAAAAGCTGTCTTGTACCTTTGCATTTTTCTCCCAAACGAAGGACACTAGAATTAAAATTTTAAAGCCTCCTGTTAGGCCATCATCTACACGACATAGCCCTGAATTTTCCAATGCGCAGCTCTTTGCAAAAGAGAGATATTGGCAAGGAAAAGCTGTCTTGTACCATTGCATTTTTCTCCCAAACGAAGGTCACTAGAAAGAAAATTTTAAAGCCTCCTGTTAGGCCATCATCTACACGACATAGCCCTGAATTTTCCAATGCGCAGCTCTTTGCAAAAGAGAGATATTGGCAAGGAAAAGCTGTCTTGTACCTTTGCATTTTTCTCCCAAACGAAGGTCACTAGAAAGAAAATTTTAAAGCCTCCTGTTAGGCCATCATCTACACGACATAGCCCTGAATTTTCCAATGCGCAGCTCTTTGCAAAAGAGAGATATTGGCAAGGAAAAGCTGTCTTGTACCTTTGCATTTTTCTCCCAAACGAAGGTCACTAGAAAGAAAATTTTAAAGCCTCCTTTTAGGCCATCATCTACACGACATAGCCCTAAATTTTCCAATGCGCAGCTCTTTGCAAAAGAGAGATATTGGCAAGGAAAAGCTGTCTTGTACCTTTGCATTTTTCTCCCAAACGAAGGTCACTAGAAAGAAAATTTTAAAGCCTCCTGTTAGGCCATCATCTACACGACATAGCCCTGAATTTTCCAATGCGTAGCTCTTTGCAAAAGAGAAATATTGGCAAGGAAAAGCTGTCTTGTACCTTTGCATTTTTCTCCCAAACGAAGGACACTAGAAAGAAAATTTTAAAGCCTCCTGTTAGGCCATCATCTACACGAAATAGCCCTGAATTTTCCAATGCGCAGCTCTTTGCAAAAGAGAGATATTGGCAAGGAAAAGCTGTCTTGTACCATTGCATTTTTCTCCCAAACGAAGGACACTAGAAAGAAAATTTTAAAGCCTCCTGTTAGGCCATCATCTACACGACATAGCCCTGAATTTTCCAATGCGCAGCTCTTTGCAAAAGAGAGATATTGGCAAGGAAAAGCTGTCTTGTACCTTTGCATTTTTCTCCCAAACGAAGGTCACTAGAAAGAAAATTTTAAAGCCTCCTGTTAGGCCATCATCTACACGACATAGCCCTGAATTTTCCAATGCGTAGCTCTTTGCAAAAGAGAGATATTGGCAAGGAAAAGCTGTCTTGTACCATTGCATTTTTCTCCCAAACGAAGGACACTAGAAAGAAAATAGACCCCTGGGTTTTAAGGATAACCATGGTTGAGTCCAATGGTTAATTCACATTGACCGAAGTTCTAATTAAGTCACCTGTGCTCAAGCATGATATCCTTAAAATCTGGATTGCAATGACAGCATTTTGGAACTATGCCTAAGGGTTTAATTTTTACATTTATCCACTGACAATAAATCTACCTACAATATCCCTGTAACTGTTATGATTACAGTATTTCACTAAATAATTTAATTTGCTGAACCTTCTGTAAAAAGAAATATTAAGCTGCTGTAATTCCCAGATGCAGCAAATTTGTTAGCTAGTGGGCAAAACCATGTGCACTGCAGGGATGGGGGGGGGCAGATATAACATTTGCAGAGAGATTTAGGTGGGTTATATTGTTTGTGTGCAGGGTAAATACTGGCTGTTTTGTTTTTACACTGCAATTTAGATTTCAGTTTGAACACACCGCACCAAAATCTAACTCTCTCTGCACATATTATACACCCCCCCCCTGCAGTGTACATGGTTTTAGCTAATAAATTTGCTGCTGTGATCAGATCTGAGTTAAGCCCTATGTATTTGGCACTGGCAAAGGGTTAGAGGCCTTGCTGTAGAGCTCACACCTTTCTTATCATGCATTGTAATATTTCCTATGTCCTGATGTTGTGCTCTCTGCTCCATCCAAGTAAACAGCAATGTAGCATGGCTATCAAAGAGCGTGAAGATTGCAGATTTCCTGGGATTAATGCTAAGGAATGCTATTCCAGAGGCTGCTGCTTTAATTCAAGTGTCACTGGGGTTAAATTGTGTTTTTACCTTAAAAACACAGGTAGAGTATATAGTACAGTGGTAAAGTGGGAGCATGTAGTGCTATTGATTACAGATTTGATGGAGCTTAAACATGGATAAGGTCCATGGCTCTAAGAGTTTATCTTGTGTATCCTTTATTCTTAGTCATGGTCAGATAAGATTAGAAAATACCATTTAAGTGGAAATTTCCTGTTAGCTGTTTTTCAGTTTGCTCAACTGTCTGATTAACTGGTCCTAAAAAAGGATCAAAGGAGCTAAATTGCCCTGTGATCTAGCTAAATTGCCCCAGTTAAAAAAAAAAAAAAACTAAGCTGCTGTAATTCCTGGATGTTTCCTTACTGCATCAACAGGAAGTGACAAGAAACAATGTAATGTGGAACCGTACAGCAGAAGGGATTGCGGCTACCCCACAATAAGTGCAGCGGAATGTAAGAAGAGGCATATACAGTGTGGTGTGGCTGTAGATGAGCTTAGTGGTTTCTGTTAGAGTTCTTCTACTTCTAACTACTCGTACATAAATGAGTAAGCCGCCGATTTATTAAACCTGGTGAAATGATAATTTGCATGGTGATAAAGTACCAGCCAATCAGCTCCTAATTGCCATGTCACAGGCTGGGTTTGAAAAATGACAGTTAGGAGCTGACTGGCTGGTACTTTATCACCTTGCACTTTATCAGTTCACCAGGCTTAATAGATCTGCCCCAATGTTTCAAAATGGAATGCATCAAGAGAACGGTGTTGGTAGTATAAAACTACCTACAGCACCTGGTATTCCCAGGTGGTCTCACATCCAAGAACAAACCAGGCCTAAAATCAGGTGATATTGGGCATATACAGTGTGGTGTGGCTGTAGATGAGCTTAGTGGTTTCTGTTAGAGTTCTTCTACTTCTAACTACTCGTACATAAATGAGTAAGCAGCCGATTTATTAAACCTGGTGAAATGATAATTTGCATGGTGATAAAGTACCAGCCAATCAGCTCCTAATTGCCATGTCACAGGCTGGGTTTGAAAAATGACAGTTAGGAGCTGACTGGCTGGTACTTTATCACCTTGCACTTTATCAGTTCACCAGGCTTAATAGATCTGCCCCAATGTTTCAAAATGGAATGCATCAAGAGAACGGTGTTAGTATTGTAAAAATACACACAGCTCCTGGTATTTCCTTGTGGTCTCCCATCCAAGTACTAAAACCAGGACCAACACTGCTCAGCTTCCATGATCAGGAGAGATTGGGCAAATCCAGTGTGCTGTGGCTGTAGATGAGCTGGTGGTTTCTGTTACAGCTCTTCTACTTCTAACTTCTGGTACATAAAAGAATACATGTAAAAATTAAATGTACCAAGAAAATGGTGTTGGTAGTTTAAAAACACCTAAAGAATCTGATACTACCAAGCAGTCTCCCATCCATGTATTAACAAAGTCCAATACTGCTTTGCTTCAAAAATCAAATGAGATTGGGCATATCCAGTGTGGTGTGGCTTTAGATAAGCTTTGTGGTTTCTGTTAGAGCTCTTCTACTTCTAACTACTGGTACATTAATGAATATGTATAAGGTTGTAGTTTATCCAATATGCCTTTACTACCTTACCTTTCAACCCCCCCTCCCTCCCCTCTTCTCCTTATAGCTTCCTTAGTTCTCTCCTCCTCGTGTGTGCGTTATTTGTTTTCTCATACGTCCTAGAGGATGCTGGGGTCACATTAAGAACCATGGGGTATAGACGGGATCCGCAGGAGACATGGGCACTTTAAGACTTTCAAAGGGTGTGAACTGTCTCCTCCCTCTATGCCCCTCCTCAAGACTCCAGTTTTAGTATTGTGCGCAGTGATACTGGATGCACTACAGGGGAGCTCTACTGAGTTTCTCTGAAAAGACTTGTTAGTTTTTTTTATTTTCAGGGAGGCTGCTGGCAACAGTCTCCCTGCTTCGTGGGACTTAGGGGAGAGAAGTATGACCAACTTCTAGTGAGTTCAATGGCTCTGCTTCAGGCTGACAGGACACCATTAGCTCCTGAGGGTGCTGATCGCTGGGTACGCCTAGATGCACACTCCCGCAGCCTGCCGTCACCCCCTTACAGAGCCAGAAGACAGGTGAGTAGCAGAAGAACAGAAGACTTCTTCTTCAGTGACGGCATTCTGAGGTACCGAGCAGCGAGCGGAACGCTGCGCGCCATGCTCCCACACAAACACAGGCACTGCAGGGTGCAGGGCACGGGGGTGGGGCACCCTGGGCAGCATAAATTCCTCACAAAAGGCTGGAAAAAGTGGACATTAGTGCCTGGGCACTGTCCTTACCCCGCTAGCGTAATTAATTATTTCTGAGCGGGACAGATACGCGCCATTACAGCGGCGGGGCTTCTTCCTCACCTCACCAGAACATCTTTAGAGCATTACAAGTCTATCACTATAGAGTTTATTATTTCCCAGACTGTGTACTTTTGGCGCTGGATTGTGAGCTGAAAAATCCTCTGTGTCCCTCTGACAGATTTACTGACGGTCTGTCCCCCATAAGCCGGTGTGTCTGTGGGTACTTGGTATATGTGTGTCAACATGTCGGTGGCTGAATGTTTTTCCCAAGAGGAAACTATATTAGGAATGCAGACATATGATGGTGGCCCTGTTGGCACCACCAATAACTGACTGGGTAAATGTTTCAGTAATATCAGAGTAAGGTTGGATAAATCTGTGTCCCAGACACAGACGTAGAGAATAGATGTGATATTCATGGCTATGTTTCTTTTCCCTCAGGCCCCGCTGGGTCGCAAAAATGTTATTTTGCCCAGTTACTACACACTGATACTGACACGGATACTGATACTTATGTCGACCATAATGTTTCCTGATTAGATCCAATATTGGCAAGGAGCATTCAGTACATGATTTTGGATATTAAGGACATATTAAAATCACTGAAGACCCTGCTGTTCCTGACAAAGGGGTCTATATGTATGTATATATAGATATATAATGAAAGCTGATGTAACGTTCCTCCATCTCTGTTTGAGAAAGTCTGGGCCAGCTCGACAAGATGGTTTCAAATCCCCAAAAGGATTCTGGTTGTTTATTCATTTCCCGCCGCGGACAGAATAAAGTGGGAGTCACCCCCTGTTCTGCACGGGGCCCTGTCACAAATCCAGCGGATCGTATGCAGGAAGCTACATTATTTCTAGTTATGTAACCACGGGTACATTACTTAGACCTGCCATTACATGTGCATGGGTGAGTAGTAGTATTCAAGAATTGGTCGAATACCTTGTCATCCGATATAGATACCCTGGAGAGATGGGATACTCCTTACGTTGTATCATATCAAGGACACTGCAGCATACTTACGTGAGACTGCAAGGGATATAGGACTCTTGAGTTCACGGGCCAATTTCATGGCAGTGTCGGATAGGAGGGCATTGTGGATTCACCAAGAGAATGCTGATGCTGACTCCAAGAAGAAAGGGAGTCTCTTCCCTATGAAGGTGAAGCCTTGTTTGGTGACTGCCTAGTTAATTTGATCTCGGCAGCTCCCGCAGGTAAGTCAACCTTCTTGCCCTATGTTCCCTCCCAACGGATGAAGACGCATCATTATCTGATGCAGTCATTTCGGCCCAATAGATATGCAAGAAGTTAAGATTCCCCTTTCTTTGCAGGTAGAGGAAGGAGAAGAGAGAAGAGGTCTGCATCCTCTTCAAGATCGCAGGAGCAGAGATCATCCTCTGCTTCTGCCAAATAAACTGCATGACGCTGGGGCTCTCTTGCAGGAGCCCGCACCAGTGGGGGCACGTCTAAAACTCTTCAGTCAGTTCTGGATTCATTCGGACATGGACTCGTGTGTTTTACAAATAGTGTCCCAAGGGTACAAACTGGGGTTTCAAGATGTTCCCCCTCACCGATTGTTCAAACATTAAGTTACTGTGCTATTCCTGGGTTATATAGCGCTGGGGTATGTGCTGGCATACTCTCTCTCTGTCTCTCCAAAGGGCCTTGTGGGGGAAATGTCTTCAGTAAAAGTATTCCCTGTGTGTGTGGTGTGTCGGTACGCGTGTGTCGACATGTCTGAGGAAGAAGGCTATATTAGAGAGGAGCGGGAGCAAATGAACGTGGTGTCTCCGCCGACACCTGATTGGATGGATATGTGGAATGTTTTAAATGCTAGTGTAAACTCATTGCACAAAAGATTAGACAAGGCAGAAGCTTTGGGACAGTCAGGGTCTCAACCAATGCCTAATCCTATGTCGCAGGGACTGTCAGGGTCTCATAAGCGCCCACTATCCAGATGTTGACACAGATACCGACACGGATTCTGACTCCAGTGTCGATTACGATGATGCAAAGTTACAGCCAAAATTGGCAAAATACATTTGATATATGATTATGGCAATAAAAGATGTTTTGCACATCACAGAGGAGCCCCCTATCCCTGACAAGAGGGTACATATGTACAAGGGAAAGAAGCCTGAGGTAACCTTTCCCCCCTCACACGAGCTGAACGAGTTATGTGAAAAAGCTTGGGAATCTCCTGCAGATTTCCAAAAGGATTCCCCTTTCCCATCAACGGATAGGTTACGATGGGAATCCTCCCCTTGGGTGGACAAAGCATTAACACGCTTATCCAAGAAGGTAGCCCTCCCGTCCCAGGATACGGCTACCCTCAAAGAGTCTGCTGACCGCAAACAGGAGATTACCCTGAAGTCCATTTATACACATTCAGGTACCTTACTCAGACAGGCAATTGCGTCGGCCTGGGTGTGTAGTGCTGTAGCGGCATGGACGGATACCCTAGATAAGGCTACTATTTTATTGCCCCTGGGGCATATAAGAGATGCTGTCCTATATATGTGTGTATGCAAACTACAGGTGGTGCTGCAGGGCTCACACCCTTTTACTTGTCTTGTAGAGCAACTCTGGAGCTGTTACTGGGTCCAGCTGCTGCAAGAAATCAGCTTGAATGCTTCAGGGGCTTGGGCATGGCCAACATGAGCCCCACACTGATGGGGGTGTATAAAGCGATCTAGGGGTCATCCAAGCGCAACCCCACAAAGGCCGCCATGCCCTGCGTGACCATTTTCTCTTTTCATATGCAGACGAGGGTTGCAGCCAACTATGCCCATTGCTTGGATGACATCACCGTATGCAAATCCGTCTGCTGCAGACCTTTCCCCAGGAATGCTTGTACTAGTTGTTGCATATGGTTTGATGTTTGAGGGTGCTTCAGTATTAGGCAGCCTTCCGCCCTCTCATGTTCATCTGAAAATATGTGGTCTCCCTGCAGTTCCCTTGTGCTTCCTCAGTTGAATCTCCTTAACTTGACGGGTGTGTGCCCGAGCAGCCGCCCTCCACAGCCCTATCCCAGCACATGCTTTTCTTGCGTATGAGATCTCTTCATCATGAAGATAGTTCTCACAGGGTGAGGTTCATCCATTACATTTTAAAGTAGGAAGGTACAAATTACATATTCAAATTACATATATGTGCTGGATTCAAATGTTTTCCCCCCTTCCTTTCTCAATTGTGCCCATCAGCAGCTATTCTAATGTTGCTGCCAATGGGTGTGACACATTCATTTCTTCTGTGGGGTACACTGGACTCCACAAGGATTCACATTGGGGTGTAGAGTAGGATCTTGATCTGAGGCACCAACAGGCTCAAAGCTTTTGACTGTTCCCAAGATGCTCAGCGCCCCCTCCTCTATAACCTCGCTTCCATGAACAGGGAGCTCAGTTTGTAGTTGGTGCCTTCAGTAGCAGGCCACTTAAGAGGGGGCTGCCTCAGGCAGCCTATTCTTAGCTATTAATTTTGACAAGAAAAGAAGAACTTTTTTTTATAAGAATCTACAAGGGCTGCAGCAGGCTAGGTCTAATAGACATCTTTACTGCAGCTCCATCACTCCCAGCGGCGCAGTATACTCCCGCGCCCTGGTTGCTGGGTCACTGCAGCGGAGGCTCCGGTTTCTTCCTAAGGTAAGTCACACACCGCCCTCCGGGATCACGAGGCCGCTGATGAAAGGGAGGTAAGGGACTTCTGTGCCCACACTATACCGTGATCCAGTGTGGCTGTAGGGGGCGGGCCATGTGCGCACTGGCGTGGACACTGATTACTGGGCAGCTGCTCCACTAGCCACCAGGGACAGTTAAGGAGCACAGCTCTGGGGGGTTTTCTCTTATATTAACCCCATTTTGTACTACCCGCAGTGCATTGTGATAGGTAATAGAGCCTGATTCAGGTTGGATTGCAATCGCAATAAGCAGTCCAACTGCAAAAATTGTTAAGAGCATACGCATGCGCCTGCATTTTCTGCGGCACCCCGCAGTTAATGCGATCGCCTCTGACTGTCAATCGGTGCTTGGGGGGGGGGGGGTCAGCAACACTCCATTTCCAAGTCGGAGATGGAGCGGTGCGTGGGCAGGGCTTCAAAATGGGGTCGGCAACGGAGAAACAGGAGGCGTGGTCAGAGCGGTTGTATGACATCACATGCAGCAGCTGCGATCACAAAAATGGTGGCGGCTTCCTGCGCACACATACAGTCTGCACCAACAGGAGGCTAACCCATTTTTTATGATCACGCTAAACTGCACTGCGACTGCAATTTCAGCGTGGTCAAGAAGGGAGGCGGCATGCTGGGTGGCCCCAGCATGCGAACCAAAGGATTGCAAATTCTGTTACTTAGCAGAATTTGCAATCCTTACTGAATTAGGCCCATTGATTACAAAATTTATTTGTAAATATTTGAAGTTTTTCTTCAGGGACTAACACAAAAGATGCTTGGGGCTACTAACACATGGGTAAGCCACGTAAAGCTTCCCATGGGTCAGTGGCATCACAACGGGGTTGCGGCCCACACCCGAGTGTCACCCGCCAAGGGGGGTGACACCAAAGTGCCGGCTCCTCTTCAGTGACAGAATATGGGTGTTTCACTGTGACATTACGTGCAACACCCAGTTTCTGTCACTGTGCAGGAGCCAGCACCACTCACACACTAGTCCCCGGGTGCAGCACTCAACCCCCGGGATACCCGGAGCAACAAAATGGAGATTCAGGCCAACAGGCCACACCCCTACCTATGAGACCATGCCTCCATTTTACCATTGCGCTGCTTATCTGCGCGCACTGCATTACAATCTCCCTCGCTGCCTCTCTGGGTGTCACCAATGATAGTGACACCTTTGCCATGCTTGTAGCAGCTGGTCCTAAGATCTACGCCTCCAGCCCTGAGTGTTTGCCCTTGTGACTTGTTGATCATCATAGCAAAGCAGATTCTTACAGAAAACTGCAGGGGCTTAGATTGAAAAGAAAAACATTGACGAACCCATCATTTCAGCAACAGGGTCTGCCACACGGCTGACTGAAATGACTGGTTGGTTTGGACCCCCACCAAAAAAGAAGCAATCAATCTCTCCTTGCACAAACTGGCTCTACAGAGGCAAGATGTCCACCTCATCATCCTCCGATTCCTCACCCCTTTCACTGTGTACATCGCCCTCCTCACAGATTATTAATTCGTCCCCACTGGAATCCACCATCTCAGATCCCTGTGTACTTTCTGGAGGCAATTGCTGGTGAATGTCTCCACGGAGGAATTGATTATAATTCATTTTGATGATCATCATCTTCTCCACATTTTCTGGAAGTAACCTCGTACGCCGATTGCTGACAAGGTGAGCGGCTGCACTAAACACTCTTTTGGAGTACACACTGGAGGGAGGGCAACTTAGGTAGAATAAAGCCAGTTTGTGCAAGGGCCTCCAAATTGCCTCTTTTTCCTGCCAGTATACATACGGACTGTCTGACATGCCTACCTGGATGCGGTCACTCATATAATCCTCCACCATTCTTTCAAAGGTGACAGAATCATATGCAGTGACAGTAGACGACATGTCAGTAATCGTTGCCAGGTCCTTCAGTCCGGACCAGATGTCAGCACTCACTCCAGACTGCCCTGCATCACCGCCAGCGGGTGGGCTCGGAATTCTTAGCCTTTTCCTCGCACCCCCAGATGCAGGAGAATGTGAAGGAGGAGCTGTTGACGGGTCACGTTCCGCTTGACTTGACAATTTTCTCACCAGCAGGTCTTTGAACCTCTGCAGACTTGTGTCTGCTGGAAAGAGAGATACAATGTAGGTTTTAAATCTAGGATCGAGCACGGTGGCCAAAATTTATTGCTCTGATTTCAACAAATTGAATCCTGGTTAAGCGAATTAAGGGCTCCATCCACAAGTCCCACATGCCTAGCGGAATCGCTCTGTTTTAGCTCCTCCTTCAATGTCTCCAGCTTCTTCTGCAAAAGCCTCATGAGGGGAATGACCTGACTCAGGCTGGCTAGGAAGGATGTAACGTTAAAACATTACACCGTATATGGCGAAATTATGTTTCTTGGTGTGAGGCCAGGAATGCTCCTACGGAAGAATTCCATCTGGGCCGTTTCCTTCACTTCCTACAAACTGGAGTGAATTTGGGCCTAAAATTAGGCTCTATTAAGGTCCAGATTTCGGCCTTATCCATTTTCTTTCAAAAAGAATTGGCTTCTCTTCCAGAAGTTCAGACTTTTGTAAAAGGAGTGCTGCATATTCAGCCTCCTTTTGTGCCTCCGGTGGCACCTTGGGACCTTAACGTGGTGTTAAGTTTTCTAAAATTACACTGGTTTGAACCACTTAAAACAGTGGAGTTAAAATATCTCACATGGAAGGTGGTCATGTTATTAGCCTTGGCTTCGGCTAGGCGAGTGTCGGAATTAGCGGCTTTGTCACATAAAAGCCCATATTTGGTATTCCATGTGGATAGAGCGGAATTGCAGACCCGTCCTCAATTCCTACCAAAAGTGGTCTCATCTTTTCATATGAACCAACCTATTGTGGTGCCTGTGGCTACGCGTGACTTGGAGGATTCCGAGTTACTTGATGTGGTTAGGGCTTTGAAAATTTACGTGGCCAGGACGGCTAGAGTCAGGAAAACTGAAGCGCTGTTTGTCCTGTATGCAACCAACAAGATTGGTGCCCCTGCTTCAAAGCAGGCTATTGCTCGCCGGATTTGTAACACGATTCAGCAAGCGCATTCTATGGCTGGATTGCAGTTACTGAAATCAGTCAAGGCCCATTCCACGAGGAAAGTGGGCTCTTCTTGGGCGGCTGCCCGAGGGGTCTCGGCACTACAGCTGTGTCAAGCTGCTACTTGGTCGGGTTCACACACCTTTGCAAAATACTATAAGTTTGATACCCTGGCTGAGGAGGAACTCATGTTTGCTCAATCGGTGCTGCAGAGTCATCCGCACTCTCCCGCCCGTTTTGGAGCATTGGTATAATCCCCATGGTCCTTACGGAGTCCCCAGCATCCTCTAGGACGTTAGAGAAAATAAGATTTTAAACCTACTGGTAAATCTTTTTCTCGTAGTCCGTAGAGGATGCTGGGCGCCCGTCCCAAGTGCGGACTACTTCTGCAATACTTGTATATAGTTATTGCTTCAATAAGGGTTATGTTATAGTTGCATCGGTCCTGCACTGATGCTATGTTGTTTTTTCATACTGATAACTGGGTAGTTTATCACAAGTTATACGGTGTGATTGGTGTGGCTGGTATGAATCTTGCCCTGGATTAACAAAATCCTTTCCTCATACTGTCCGTCTCCTCTGGGCACAGTTTCTCTAACTGTGGCATAGAGGGAGGAGCCAGTGCACACCCAGAACTAAAGTCTTTCTTAAAGTGCCCATGTCTCCTGTGGAGCCCGTCTATCCCCATGGTCCTTACGGAGTCCCCAGCATCCTCTACGGACTACGAGAAAAAGATTTACCGGTAGGTTTAAAATCTTATTTTCTACTTTATTCTTTTCTATCCTAGTTTATTACGACCAACTCTCATCCAAGGAGTTTGATATTCTACTACCTGCATGCAATTTAAATTGCTTAAATTGTTTATATGGTTGATTTGTCCTTCACAATCCATAATCTGCAACTTGGATGTACTTGTGTCATTGAAAATCTTATAATAAAAATGTATATACAGATACTCAACCTGTATATTGAAAAAAAAAAAAGTTATAAGACATATGCATTCAATATTTGAAGAAACAAAATAAAATAAAGCTATCTATTGGGTTTCACTAACAAGCACATTGGAAGACTTGACTACTGTTAAAAGACATGCATTACATGGTATAGAGCCACAAACCACAATGTAGTAAAATAAAAACAAACTTACATGTGTATCAAACCTATGTGAGGCTTACATTGATAGTGCAAGATCAACACTCTATCAACTGTGCAAACTAGACTGCACATAAATGCCATAAAATTTATCTGAGATTTTAGTAAATAAGGCCCGTTGCTGTCCGGGTCACGCAGCCGTCACGGCCCGCCCCCATACGGTCCGGTCATGTCTGCGTTGTCCTGACTGTGCCCCCAAAATGGCGGCACAACGCCGCTGGCCCGACTCCTCCTGCCCAGTGACCGCCTCTGCCTGTCAATCAGGCAGAGGCGCTCATTGGGCAGAGATGCTGATCGCATCTCTGGCATGTGCCGGTGCACTGCGGCACCAGCACACACGCACTTCAGACCTGATCTCCTGTTGTGTGAATATGCACAGCAGGGATCAGGTCTGAATTAGGCCCTATATACAGCTGTCAGTAAGGCAGGGATGTGCTGCTGCCAGTGAGGCAGGGATGTGCTGCTGGTAGTGAAGCAGTGCTGTGCTGCTGTCAGCGAGACAGGGATGTGCTGCTGTCAGCGAGGCAGGGATGTGCTGCTGTCAGCGAAGCAGGGATGTGCTGCTGTCAGCGAAGCAGGGATGTGCTGCTGTCAGCGAGGCAGGGATGTGCTGCTGTCAGCGAGGCAGGGATGTGCTGCTGTCAGCGAGGCAGGGATGTGCTGCTATAAGTGAGGTAGGGATGTGCTGCTGTCATTGAAGCAGGAATGTGCTGCTGCAGTGAGGCAGAGATATGCAGCCCACTATCTCCCTATCACCCCTGCCTGAGTCACACACTTTCCCTGTCACCCCTGCCTCAGTTACCCACTATCTCCCAGTCACCGCTGCCTCAGTCAACCACTATATCTGCGATCCCTGCCTCAGTCACCCACTATACCAGTCACCCCTGCTTTAGTCACCCACTGTCACCCTATCACCCCTGCTTCAGTCACCCACTATCCCTGTCAACCCTGCCTCAGTCACCCACTATCTCCCAGTCACCCCTGCCTCAGTCAGCCACTATCCCTGTCACCCCTGCCTCAGTCTCTTACTGTCCCTGTCACCCCTGCCACAGTCATCCACTATCTCCCTATCACCCCTGCCTTAGTCATTTATTATACCTGTCACCCACTTTCTTCCCATACTTACCCAACCCCTTCCTATCACCCCTCCCTCAGTAACCCACTATCTCCCTGTCACCCACTATCTCCCAGTCACCCCGGCCTCAGTCACCCACTATCTCCCACTCATACATGCTTCAGTCACCCACTATCTCCCAGTCATCCCTGCCTCAGTCACCTACTGACACCAGTGCTGACATTTCTGCTGCGGCCTCTCCACTCTCCAGCGTGAACGTCCTGACGACTGAGGAAATCCGCTTCCTAGTTGAGGACTCCGGGAATGAACACTGCCGATATTGCTGTCAGATGACTTTCTACCCAACGGAGGATTTTTGATACTTCCAGCTTTGCCATGCAGTTTCGAGTGCCGCCTTGATGATTTGTGTACACTACCGTGGTGGCGTTGTCAGATTGTACTTGAACAGGCCTGTTCTGTACTAGAGGCAGGGCCAGTGTCAATTAATTGAACACTGCCTGCAATTCCAGAATGTATATCAGGAGGAGAGATTCCTCCCTGGTCCACCGACCCTGGAGAAAGTGTTGCTCCAACACCATGGCCCAGCCCAAAAGACTGGCATCCATTGTCAGGAGGACACAGTTGGAGATCCAGAAGGGATGGCCCCTGCTCAACTGTTGGTCCTGTAGCCACCAGCTCAGTGTCAGACGAACCTCCGGAGTCAAGGAGATCATTTGAGACATCATCCGATGAGGCAGGCCGTCCCACTTGGAGAGGATTAACCTCTGCAGAGGGCGGTAATGAAATTGAGCGTACTCTACCATATCGAAAGCCGACACCATGAGGTCTAGTACTTGCATCGCTGTGTGTATCAACACTCTTGGGCGAGAGAGGACGATACTGTCCTGAATTTTCAGGACTTTCTCTGGAGACAGAAACAATTGTTGGCTGTGTGTGTCCAGCAGTGCCCCTAGGTGCACAATGTTCCGAGCAGGGACCAGCGAGGACTTTTTTCAGTTGATGAGCCACCCGTGGACTTTTAGGAATTGGACTGCCAGTTCCAGATAACTGTGGAGAACCTCTTGGGAGTTCACCAGGATCAGCAAGTCGTCCAGATTTGGCAGGATCCTGATTCTCTGATGGTGAAGGGTCGTCATCACGGCCATGACCTTGGTGAATATCCGAGGTGCCGTGGCCAAACCAGAAGGCAGGACTTGAAATCAAAAAACAAACCAGGCACAACACTGCTTAGCTTCCATCATCAGATGAGATTGGACCAGTGGCGTAACTACTGCCCCCGCAGTCCTCGCGGTGGCTTGGGGGCGAGGGGCTGCGGGTGCGCCACTGATTTACAACAGACTGACATGCGGACGAGCGTCCGCATGTCAGTCTGCAGTCTCCTTCCCTCCGCCGCTTTTTGGAGGGACACGGAGGGCACACAGCGCGCCTCCCTGTGTCCCTCCTGCTGCATCATCTCCGGCGGCCGCGGGTCTAATAGGGGGAAGTGCCGTCCGTGAGCTCTAATTGGCTCACAAACCGGCACTTCCCCCTATTAGACCCGCGGCCGCCGGAGATGATGCAGCAGGAGGGACACAGGAGAGACGAGCTGTGCCCTCCGTGTCCCTCCAAAAAGCGACGGCGGGGGGGGGTAAATATCTGTCACTGGGGGCATATATGGCACGGGGGGGGAGGGAGGAATATCTTGCACTGGGGCATTTCTGGCACTGGGGGGAATATCTGGCACTGGGGGCATATCTGGCACTGGGGGGGATATCTGGCACTGGGGCATATATGGCACTGGGGGGGAATATCTGGCACTGGGGGCATATATGGCACTGGGGGGGGGTATCTGGCACTGGGGGCATATATGGCACGGGGGGCATATATGGCACTGGGGGGAATATCTGGCACTGGGGGCATATATGGCACTGGGGGGGAATATCTGGCACTGGGGGCATATGTGTACCTGGCACATGGGGGGGACGACTATATTTGGCACTAAGGCATGTAAGTACCTGGCACCGTGGGGGAATATCTGGCACTGGGGACATATGTGGCACTGGGAGCACAGCCCTAGCAACAAGGACTACCTCCTAGCAACGAGCATGACACCCAGTGCATGAAACATCTGGCAACGAGCATGACACCCAGTGCATGAAACACCTGGCAACGAGCATGACACCCAGTGCATGAAACCCCTGGCAACGAGCATGACACCCTGAGCATGAAAACCCCTGGCACCGTGCATGGAACCAAGAGCATGAAACCCCTGGCAACGAGCATGACACCCAGTGCATGAAACCCCTGACAACGAGCAGGTAATTGAAAAGTAATTAGAAGCCTTACTGTAGGACTTAATGTGTAATGGGCATTACGGTGTGTGGCATAATGTATCACGGACATTGCGGTGTGTGTCATAATGTGTCGCAGGCATTACGGTGAATGGTATACTATATTGCGGGCATTGTGATATGTGGTATAATGTCTCAGGGTCATTGCAGTGTGTGGCATAATGTATCACGGACATTGCGGTGTGTGTCATAATGTGTCAGGCATTACGGTGTGTGGTATACTATATCACGGGCATTGTGGTATGTGGTATAATGTCTCAGGGTCATTGCAGTGTGGCATAATACATAACGGGCATTGCGATGTGTGGCATAGGGTATAACGGGCAGGGCATTGCGGTATGTGTCACAGGCATTACGGTGTATGGTATACTATATCACGGGCATTGTGGTATAATGTCTCAAGGTCATTGCAGTGTGTGGCATAATGTGTCACAGGCATTGTATGTGCTATAATGTATCGGGCATTGCAGTGTGTGGCATAATGTATCACGGACATTGCGGTGTGTGTCATAATGTGTCACAGACATTGTATGTGCTATAATGTATCAGGGGCATTGCAGTGTGTAGCATAATGTATAACGGGCATTGCGATTCCTGTCATAATGTGTCACAGGCATTACGGTGTGTGGCATAATGTGTCACAGACATTACGGTGTGTGGCATAATGTGTCGGGGGCATTACAGTGTGTGCATATTGTGTCGTGCATTATTGTGTGCGGCATAATGTCTAAGGGCCATTGCAGTATGTGGCATAATGTATACTGGGCATTACTATAAGGAGGAAAAATGACAAATAATGTAAGGGGCATGAATCAGGATTATTTTTCTTTCCTGTGGTGGCCAACGTATGGGCGTGCAGGTTGCAAAACTGGGGTATAAGGTAGTCTTTTCCTGCAATGCCACGCCCCTTTATGCGAAACCACGCCCACTCCAACAAAACCACGCCCCTTTTTTGACGCGCGCGCATATTTATCCCTTTCTTGCTCCCAATTATGGAGCATGAAGGGGGGGGGGGGGCGCCGAAGAATTTTTTGGCTTGGGGGAGAAAAATTTCTAGTTACGCCACTGGATTGGACATATCCAGTGTGATGCGGCTGTAGATGATTTTTGCTGTTTCTAACTTCTACATCAATGAATAAGTTTCAAAACAGAATGCATCAAGAGAACGGTGTTGGTAGTATAAAACTACCTACAGCACCTGGTATTCCCAGGTGGTCTCACATCCAAGAACAAACCAGGCCTAAGATCAGGTGATATTGGGCATATACAGTGTGGTGTGGCTGTAGATGAGTTTAGTGGTTTCTGTTAGAGTTCTTCTACTTCTAACTACTCGTACATAAATGAATAAGCGGACGATTTATTAAACCTGGTGAAATGATAATTTGCATGGTGATAAAGTACCAGCCAATCAGCTCCTAATTGCCATGTCACAGGCTGGGTTTGAAAAATGACAGTTAGGAGCTGACTGGCTGGTACTTTATCACCTTGCACTTTATCAGTTCACCAGGCTTAATAGATCTGCCCCAATGTTTCAAAATGGAATGCATCAAGAGAACGGTGTTGGTATTGTAAAAATACACACAGCTCCTGGTATTTCCTGGTGGTCTCCCATCCAAGTACTAAAACCAGGACCAACACTGCTCAGCTTCCATGATCAGGAGAGATTGGGCAAATCCAGTGTGCTGTGGCTGTAGATGAGCTCGTGGTTTCTGTTAGAGCTCTTCTACTTCTAACTTCTGGTACATAAAAGAATATGTGTAAAAATGAAATGTACAGTACCAAGAAAAGGGTGTTGGTAGTTTAAAAACACCTAAAGAATCTGATAATACATGGATGGGAGACTGCTTGGTAGTAACAAAGTCCAATACTGCTTTGCTTCAAAGATCAAATGAGATTGGGCATATCCAGTGTGGTGTGGCTTTAGATAAGCTTTGTGGTTTCTGTTAGAGCTCTTCTACTTCTAACTACTGGTACATTAATGAATATGTATAAGGTTGTAGTTTATCCAATATCCCTTTACTACCTTACCCCCCCCCCCTCCCCTCCCCTCTTCTCCTTATAGCTTCCTTTGTTCTCTCCTCCTCGTGTGTGCGTTATTTGTTTTCTCATACGTCCTAGAGGATGCTGGGATCACATTAAGAACCATGGGGTATAGACGGGATCCGCAGGAGACATGGGCACTTTAAGACTTTCAAAGGGTGTGAACTGTCTCCTCCCTCTATGCCCCTCCTCCAGACTCCAGTTTTAGAATTGTGCCCAGTGAGACTGGATGCACTACAGGGGAGCTCTACTGAGTTTCTCTGAAAAGACTTATGTTAGTTTTTCTTATTTTCAGGGAGGCTGCTGGCAACAGTCTCCCTGCTTCGTGGAACTTAGGGGAGAGAAGTATGACCAACTTCTAGTGAGTTCAATGGCTCTGCTTCTGGCTGACAGGACACCATTAGCTCCTGAGGGTGCTGATCGCTGGGTACGCCTAGATGCCCACTCCCGTAGCCTGCCATCACCCCCTTACAGAGCCAGAAGTCAGAAGACAGGCGAGTAGCAGAAGAACAGAAGACTTCTTCTCCAGTGACGGCATTCTGAGGTACCACGCAGCGAGCGGAATGCTGTGCGCCATGCTTCCACACAAACACAGGCACTGCAGGGTGCAGGGCATGTGGGTGGGTGGGGGGGGGCACCCTGGGCAGCATAAATTCCTCACAAAAGGCTGGCAAAAGTGGACATTAGTGCCTGGGCACTGTCCTTACCCCGCCAGCGTAATTAATTATTTGTTTCTGAGCGGGACAGAAGCGTGCCATTACAGCGGCGGGGCTTCTTCCTCACCTCACCAGCACATCTATAGAGCGTTACAAGTCTATCACTATAGAGTTTATTATTTCCCAGACTGTGTACTTTTGGCGCTGGGTTGTGAGCTGAAAAATCCTCTCTGTCCCTCTGACAGATTTACTGTAGGTCTATCCCCCATAAGCCGATGTGTCTGTGGGTACTTGGTACATGTGTGTCAACACGTCGGTGGCTGAATGTTTTTCCCAAGAGGAAACTATATTAGGAATGCAGACATATGATGGTGGCCCTGTTGGCACCACCAATAACTGACTGGGTGAAAGTTTCAATAATATCAGAGTGAGGTTGGATAAATCTGTGTCCCAGACACAGACGTAGAGAATAGATGTGATGTTCATGGCTATGCTTCTTTTCCCTCAGGCCCGCAAAAATGTTACTACACACTGATACTGACTCGGATACTGATTCCTATGTCGACCCAAATTGGCATCTGACGTCGCCTGCAGTGCACCCTGCAGTGCCTGTGTTTGTGTGGAAGCATGGCGCACAGCATTCCGCTCGCTGCGTGGTACCTCAGAATGCCGTCACTGGAGAAGAAGTCTTCTGTTCTTCTGCTACTCGCCTGTCTTCTGACTTCTGGCTTCTGGCTCTGTAAGGGGGTGATGGCAGGCTACGGGAGTGGGCATCTAGGCGTACCCAGCGATCAGCACCCTCAGGAGCTAATGGTGTCCTGTCAGCCAGAAGCAGAGCCATTGAACTCACTAGAAGTTGGTCATACTTCTCTCCCCTAAGTTCCACGAAGCAGGGAGACTGTTGCCAGCAGCCTCCCTGAAAATAAGAAAAACTAACATAAGTCTTTTCAGAGAAACTCAGTAGAGCTCCCCTGTAGTGCATCCAGTCTCACTGGGCACAATTCTAAAACTGGAGTCTGGAGGAGGGGCATAGAGGGAGGAGACAGTTCACACCCTTTGAAAGTCTTAAAGTGCCCATGTCTCCTGCGGATCCCGTCTATACCCCATGGTTCTTAATGTGATCCCAGCATCCTCTAGGACGTATGAGAAAACAAATAACGCACACACGAGGAGGAGAGAACAAAGGAAGCTATAAGGAGGGGAGGGGAGGGGAGGGGGGGGGGGAGGTAAGGTAGTAAAGGGATATTGGATAAACTACAACCTTATACATATTCATTAATGTACCAGTAGTTAGAAGTAGAAGAGCTCTAACAGAAACCACAAAGCTTATCTAAAGCCACACCACACTGGATATGCCCAATCTCATTTGATCTTTGAAGCAAAGCAGTATTGGACTTTGTTACTACCAAGCAGTCTCCCATCCATGTATTATCAGATTCTTTAGGTGTTTTTAAACTACCAACACCCTTTTCTTGGTACTGTACATTTCATTTTTACACATATTCTTTTATGTACCAGAAGTTAGAAGTAGAAGAGCTCTAACAGAAACCACGAGCTCATCTACAGCCACAGCACACTGGATTTGCCCAATCTCTCCTGATCATGGAAGCTGAGCAGTGTTGGTCCTGGTTTTAGTACTTGGATGGGAGACCACCAGGAAATACCAGGAGCTGTGTGTATTTTTACTAGTGATGAGCGGATTCGGTTTTACTCGGTTTTACTCGGTTCTCAAAACGGCATCTTATTGGCTCACGGATGTCACGTGTTTTGGATAGCCAATAAGATGCCGTTTTGAGAACCGAGTAAAACCGAGTAAAACCGAACCTCGCTCATCACTAATTTTTACAATACCAACACCGTTCTCTTGATGCATTCCATTTTGAAACATTGGGGCAGATCTATTAAGCCTGGTGAACTGATAAAGTGCAAGGTGATAAAGTACCAGCCAGTCAGCTCCTAACTGTCATTTTTCAAACCCAGCCTGTGACATGGCAATTAGGAGCTGATTGGCTGGTACTTTATCACCATGCAAATTATCATTTCACCAGGTTTAATAAATCGTCCGCTTATTCATTTATGTACGAGTAGTTAGAAGTAGAAGAACTCTAACAGAAACCACTAAACTCATCTACAGCCACACCACACTGTATATGCCCAATATCACCTGATCTTAGGCCTGGTTTGTTCTTGGATGTGAGACCACCTGGGAATACCAGGTGCTGTAGGTAGTTTTATACTACCAACACCGTTCTCTTGATGCATTCTATTTTGAAACTTATTCATTGATGTAGAAGTTAGAAACAGCAAAAATCATCTACAGCCGCATCACACTGGATATGTCCAATCCAGTGGCGTAACTAGAAATTTTTCTCCCCCAAGCCAAAAAATTCTTTGGCGCCCCCCCCCCCTTCATGCTCCATAATTGGGAGCAAGAAAGGGATAAATATGCGCCCGCCCAAGGCGCGCGCGTCAAAAAAGGGGCGTGGTTTTGTTGGAGTGGGCGTGGTTTCGCATAAAGGGGCGTGGCATTGCAGGAAAAGACTACCTTATACCCCAGTTTTGCAACCTGCACGCCCATACGTTGGCCACCACAGGAAAGAAAAATAATCCTGATTCATGCCCCTTACATTATTTGTCATTTTTCCTCCTTATAGTAATGCCCAGTTTACATTATGCCACATACTGCAATGGCCCTTAGACATTATGCCGCACACAATAATGCACGACACAATATGCACACACTGTAATGCCCCCGACACATTATGCCACACACCGTAATGTCTGTGACACATTATGCCACACACCGTAATGCCTGTGACACATTATGACAGGAATCGCAATGCCCGTTATACATTATGCCACACACTGCAATGCCCCTGATACATTATAGCACATACAATGTCTGTGACACATTATGACACACACCGCAATGTCCGTGATACATTATGCCACACACTGCAATGCCCGATACATTATAGCACATACAATGCCTGTGACACATTATGCCACACACTGCAATGACCTTGAGACATTATACCACAATGCCCGTGATATAGTATACCATACACCGTAATGCCTGTGACACATACCGCAATGCCCTGCCCGTTATACCCTATGCCACACATCGCAATGCCCGTTATGTATTATGCCACACTGCAATGACCCTGAGACATTATACCACATACCACAATGCCCGTGATATAGTATACCACACACCGTAATGCCTGACACATTATGACACACACCGCAATGTCCGTGATACATTATGCCACACACTGCAATGACCCTGAGACATTATACCACATATCACAATGCCCGCGATATAGTATACCATACACCGTAATGCCTGCGACACATTATGACACACACCGCAATGTCCGTGATACATTATGCCACACACCGTAATGCCCATTACACATTAAGTCCTACAGTAAGGCTTCTAATTACTTTTCAATTACCTGCTCGTTGTCAGGGGTTTCATGCACTGGGTGTCATGCTCGTTGCCAGGGGTTTCATGCTCTTGGTTCCATGCACGGTGCCAGGGGTTTTCATGCTCAGGGTGTCATGCTCGTTGCCAGGGGTTTCATGCACTGGGTGTCATGCTCGTTGCCAGGTGTTTCATGCACTGGGTGTCATGCTCGTTGCCAGATGTTTCATGCACTGGGTGTCATGCTCGTTGCTAGGAGGTAGTCCTTGTTGCTAGGGCTGTGCTCCCAGTGCCACATATGTCCCCAGTGCCAGATATTCCCCCACGGTGCCAGGTACTTACATGCCTTAGTGCCAAATATAGTCGTCCCCCCCATGTGCCAGGTACACATATGCCCCCAGTGCCAGATATTCCCCCCCAGTGCCATATATGCCCCCAGTGCCAGATATTCCCCCCAGTGCCATATATGCCCCCCGTGCCATATATGCCCCCAGTGCCAGATACCCCCCCCCCCAGTGCCATATATGCCCCCAGTGCCAGATATTCCCCCCCAGTGCCATATATGCCCCAGTGCCAGATATCCCCCCCAGTGCCAGATATGCCCCCAGTGCCAGATATTCCCCCCAGTGCCAGAAATGCCCCAGTGCCAGATATTCCTCCCTCCCCCCCGTGCCATATATGCCCCCAGTGACAGATATTTACCCCCCCCCCGCCGTCGCTTTTTGGAGGGACACGGAGGGCACAGCTCGTCTCTCCTGTGTCCCTCCTGCAGACCTACGTACGCATGATGGGATCTTGTATGATATGCGCGTGTGCTGTAGAGATGAAAGTGGGGGTGAGGAGGCAGATCGTGAGATGGGGAAACTTTGTGGACTGTTAGCGAAGGGGAGCACTGGGCAATCTGAGTTGCAAAGAGGGCAGCAGAAGAGGTTATTGCATGGGCACTGGTGACAGGTCCATCCTTGGTGGCCAGCCTCAGTGGTAAAGGGGTACATGAGCTAGTGTCCCTTGGCCAGCCATGTACCATGGCCACCTCCCTACCTCCTATATATTCTCCCTGATCTGTCACTTTGTTACGGTCTGCTGCTGGCACTGGTGTATCGTCCTGCAGTTGCCGTCTCCGCCCATTGCTGTGACTTCCCCCAGAGTTAGCCACACAGAGTGACAGATCTGGGAAAATATATAGGAGATCATTACTTTCACTTGCAGCCTACCTTATTTTTTGCAGCCTAGCATGCTCCTGACCCCTTCTCTCACTAATACTTATACAACATTCATGAACTCATCTTAAGGTTTCTTTATTATTCAGTCACACTGTCTTGGATCCAAACCATTTCCTGTGGCATTGCAGTCAAACAATTGAGCTATTTACCCTTGCATAGAAAGGTATAATCTAAGCTAGAGAATTCTATTTGGAGCTCACCTTGTACTTTGTGAAGAAATAATCAGCTTTGTGGCTGAGCAGATATATGGAGTGTGTGGCTGCACACTGCATTGATCTGCTGAGTTGCAATGCTAATAATTTTTTTTTTTGCAAAGTACCAATAGCTTCATTGTGAAGGTGGAAAGAAGGGTGTTACGGCATGGAATGTACAAACTGCGAGACCCTGCTGGTAGCGCCTTTGTCTATTTAGTAGGAAGGGCACGTAACAGCCGGGGGGCAATGGAGGAAGCCCCTTTAGGGCTGGAGCCCGGCGGCAACTGACTCCGTTGTCTCTGGCAGTTCCGCCCCTGGACTAGAGGAATGGTCAAGAACATGGCAACATTTAATGCCAAAAAATGCAAAATCATACACGTCTCAAAAATGCAAAGGCTAACTATAATATTAAGGGCATTATAATGGCAAGAGGAAAGCTATCTAAGTATTACTATTTCAGGTGAGCAATGTAACAAAGCAATAGGAAAGGCAAGTCAGATGCTTGTTTGCATAGGTTAAAGAACCAGTAGCAGAAAAAAGTAATACAGGTTGAGTATCCCATATCCAAATATTCCGAAATACGGAATATTCCGAAATACGGACTTTTTTGAGTGAGACTGAGATAGTGAAACCTTTGTGTTTTGATGGCTCAGTGTACACAAACTTTGTTTAATACTCAAAGTTATTAAAAATATTGTATTAAATGAACTTCAGACTGTGTGTATAAGGTGTATATGAAACATAAATGAATTCTGTGAATGTACACACACTTTGTTTAATGCACAAAGTTATAAAAAATATTGGCTAAAATGACCTTCAGGCTGTGTGTATAAGGTGTATATGAAACATAAATGCCTTCTGTGCTTAGATTTAGGTCCCATCACCATAATATCTCGTTATGGTATGCAATTATTCCAAAATACAGAAAAATCCGATATCCAAAATTCCTCTGGTCCCAAGCATTTTGGATAAGGGATACTCAACCTGTAATGCCACTGTATAGGTCCTTGGTACAGCCACATTTAGAATCCTGTGTTCAGTTCCAGAAGCCATATCTCCAGAAGGCTGTAAATACATTAGGGCAACTAAAATTGTGCATGGCCTACATCACAAAACTTACCTGGAAATACTAAAAAATGTTGATGTGTATAGTTTGGAGAAGGGAAGAGGGAACATACAGTAATAGAAACATTTAAATATATAGAGAGGAATGTAATAGGGTGTGAGAATCAGAAAGTGAGAGATTTTGTGTTTTTTCCTGTTGTTTTTTTTTTTTTTTTTTTGATTGTTTGTTTTTAAAGTGGCAATCCTTTACATGGCAAAACCAGGTTGATATTTGCCATGTAAAGGATTGCCACCGTGGGCATGTGTAGAAGGGGCACTGCTACTGTTGGCATTATGTGTGTAAGCTGCACTGATATGGTGGTTATGTGTATAAAGGGCACTGCGACTGTGGGTATTATTATTATTATTATTACATGCGGTGTAATGACAATAAGATAGTGCTACTGTGTGGCGTATTTTGATTTGGGGTGCTATTGTGTGGCCATGCCCCTTCCTTGTGATACCACACCTTCTTTTTTTAAGGAGCGCACTGTCCCTTTATTAAGTATTGGAGAGAGGGCCCAAATTAATAGTTTGCAGGGAGGCGCCAAACACCCTAGCACTGGCCCTTTGGTAGGGGACAGGATTTGCTTCTGCTTGTGCACATATGTTATGATTGCCAGCCAACAGCACTGGTTTTGCCTATAACACTAACTATAAATATTTTGAATTGGTCCTGGACCACCAATCCAAGGCACCCCTGCAAGTGTCCTGAGGCACCCCAGGGTGCAGTTTGAGAACCACTGGTCTAGTGAGTACCCAGGATAATTATTGTAGCTGGTCTGCGGGTAACAGCTCTCAGATCCACTTCTAGAAAAAAATGCAGCAATGTAATTTGAGTGACAAACTGCAGAGATGAACCCTTTCTGTGACTGCTGCACAGGGATCACACAAACTCTATTCATAGGGCTGACTTCACTTAGGGGAGATGTTCTCACCCCGCAAAGAAGTGCGAGTATATACCGCACTTACGGTACCATTGGATTTACAGATATTTTCTTGCAATACACTATGGGGGTCATTCTGAGTTGATTGCTCGCTAGCAGTTTTTAGCAGCCATGCAAACGCATTGTCGCTGCCCACTGGAGAGTGTATATTCACTTTGGAGAAGTGCGAACACTTGAGCAGCAGAGCGCCTGCAAAATCGTTTCAAAATAAGACCAGCACTGTAGTTACACTTCGTGTGCGTTGATTCTAACAACCGAGGGACGGCTTTTGATGTCACACACCCATCCAGCGAATGCCCAGCCACGTCTGCATTTCTTCTGCCACGCCTGCATTTTTCCAAGCACTCCCTGAAAACGGTCAGTTGCCACCCAGAAACGCCCTCTTTCTGTCAATCTCCTTGTGGCCTGTTCTGTGATTGGAATAATCGCTAGAACTAGTGCAAAACCACAATGGACTTTGTACCCGTACGATGCGCATGCACATTACGGAGCATGCGCATGCACAGATTAGCCATTTTTTTTCAACTGATTGCTACGCAGCGAACAACGGCAGCATGCGATCAACTCGGAATGACCCCCTATATACATAGAAACATGGATTTTTTACTGCAGGAATTATGGTTAGTTTAGGGGTATCGGTTAGGGTCAACAGAGGTGTAGCTAGGGGTCCAAGCGCCCCTGGCAAAGTAAGGGACTGGCGCCCCCCCTTTCGATAAAGCATTGCAGTCCATTGGCGGTTACCATGTTGGAGCCACAGCAACTGACCCCCTCCCCCACACGCTGCCCTACATCATCGGCTGGGATTCACTGTTGGTGTGAAGCCACTGGGAACAGTCTGGTAGCATTAGCAGCAGTCTGTGTCATAGATAGGGAAGGCAGAAGGTTAACTAGCTAATAGCAGTCTGTTGGCAGCAGAGGCTGGGCGGGGGGCTGAGAATGAGCCAACGCTGATCAATGTCCAGTCTGCTTAGACAAAAATATTTTGTGATCAGGGCTGGTTCTAGACCAAAGGAGCCAATGGCAAAAATTTCCTTTGGCACCCCCCCCCCCCCACACACATACACACACACCAAAAAAGAACATATCCCAGTTTAACATAACGCTATGTGGTGCAAGGTGTGGAGCTGGTTACTTGTATCAGACCTCTGACATTTGCCTTTTCACCCATATTGCATACTTTTTCTTGCAGGTTGTGTCTTAATTCAAGAAGTGTTCTAAGTACTTCAGCTTAGTATCTTTACTGACCCCTCTTTACCCCACACTACATAACTGACCCCTCTATACCCTACACTACATCACTGACCTTTCTATAACCATCACTGCATTACTGACCCCTCTATACAGTACACTGACCTCTATATACCTGCTAGTACATCCCTGATGCCTATATTCCCTAAGCTAAATCCCTGATGCCTCTATTCCCTACGCTACATCCCTGACGCCTCTATTCCCTATGCTACATCCCTGACGCCTCTATACCCTACGCTACATCCCTGATGCCTCTATTCCCTACGCTACATTCCTGATGCCTCTATAACCTACGCTACATCCCTGACGCCTCTATACCCTACGCTACATCCCTGACGCCTCTATACAGTACAATGCATTACTGATCCCTCTAGACCATACATCCTCATTACATCAGAGAGATAGTGAAACACTGGAAAAAATAAGGATAAAGTGGACTACAGAAACTTATGCTCTAAACAAAGGAGAGAGAGAGAAAAGCACAAGGGAAAGTGGGCAATCGGAACACCATAGAGAGAGGAGAGATAGAAATGCCTGAAAAAGTAAAGGGGGTTGGGTATGGCATCCGGCGCTCGGGATTCCAGCAGTCACATGATACCTAATCCTAATCCTAACCCTCTGGGGGGGTGGCGGATAGGGCTAACCCTCAGGGGGTGGCAGCTAGGACTAACCCCCCCCCCTCCTAGTGCCTTCCCTAACACCCCCTCCCCCAGTCCTAACCCTCCCTCCAATACTCGCCTTCGGGATGTTGGCTGTCTGTGTGCCGGCACCAGTCTCCCAAGTGGTGTCAGGATTCCAACATCGGTCAAATGACCGCCGGTATACCGTCTGCCGGGATGGTAAATGTATCCTGAGGACAGGTAGTGAGTGTGGAGGGATAGGTGGTTCAGTAAAATGTAACAGCTCAAACTGCGATCATTCACTGATAAATTGATTTATAGCTCTCCCTTTTTAACCATTGCAGTCATAAAAGCAATGTTTTTTAAACTTTTAAATAAAGCTTGTTAGCATCCCCAGCACACTGTATATGCTGGGAGATGTAGTTCTCAATATGAAAACATTTAATTACTGTATGAACTCTAATTCCCCAACTGAAACCTCTCACAAACACACACTCCTAAATCTAGTACACACACACACACATTTCCCCAGTACTGACAACTCTCATCACTTCCACACACTGACAACTCCCTCCTGCTCCTCTCCCCACTGACACTGACAGCTCCCTCACAGTCACACACATCCTCCACCCCCCCACACACACACACTGATAGCACACATGCACAAATCCCCCCCTCCTCGACACTAACTGTCACGGACTGCTTGGGCAGCAGGGGGCAGGCTCTGACTTGAAGTGCTGAAATTCAACAGCTCTCTCGAACTTGCAAGGCATGGCTGTGCAGCTGGCTCCAGCCATCTCCTTGCCCACTGTGTAATTTGTGGCGTTCTCTGATGTTCCCCGCTCTGCCTCTACAACCGGCACATAATGTACAGCAGTGGTGACTCCTGAGTATGGGCCTGGAGAACTCCGCCTACCGGGGGGTAGGGATTAATAATTTCAAAGGGGCAGAGCTAGGAGTGAAGCAGTGGACAGCAGTTGAGGGGCGTTTCAAACTGTAACAGGGTTGGGACAATTTCAGTATCCTTCCCTCACCGTCTAATTGGTCAGTCCCACGCTGATTGCCATAGCGCCCTTTCGAGACTGCAGAACTCTATCCCTTAGCCACGGTTGGCACAGCTGGATGGTGCCCCTGGCAAGTGCCATCCTGGCCAAGGGGTAGATACGCCCCTGAGGGTCAGGGCCAGCAACAGAAATCTCGGGGCCCAGTGCACTGATATCTCTGGGGCCCCCTCAACCCCCCTTAACTTGGCAGAGGGATCTTTAAAAAAAATGGAGCCTTTGACTCGGACCGTCAGTGAGGCCGGCAGGTGGTTTTCATACTGGGCTATCCAGCTCTTCGGTGGCGGTGGCAGGGACATTCAGAAAAGGGCCAGCACAGCAACATGCATAATAATGGCAATACAGTATGGACCACAGGGACTGGACAAAGTGATGGGGTAAAAGGAGGGGGGAGGGTTTAGTTGGCCTGTTAATTGTTTTCCTGCTTAAATTGAGCAGTTGGTGGATACACTTTAAAAAGCAATATTGGCACTGTGGCCCCATTATTTCTGTTCTTAATACTTGGAGCCCTGAACAAGTGTCCCCTTTGTCCCCCCTGTCACCGGGCCTGTTCAGGCGTTACCTATGGAGAAGCTGCGACATGACATCCTAGGACACGATACTGCACCATGCATCACCATTATATTTCAGAGTGCCTTGTCAATATTTAAATCTTGTTCTGTGTGACGTGAGTTGTAAATGGTTGAAAATCTCTGTGCTACAGTATCGTCACCATGTAGTTATAACAACACCGCAAAACCACCAAAAGACGTGTTTTGTTAGAGGGACTGCTGGAGGGGCCCATTGGGGCCCCCAGTTTGCTACCCCACCCCAGTATACCTGTGCTGTAGCCAGTGGAAGAGGCACTATCTTCCCGGTGATCTCTTCGGGAAGATGGTGCCGCACATAGAAAGCAAAGACTCTGGCTGCACTCTCCTGCCCTCGCTCTAAGCAAGGTGATCGGGCCACAAAAGGACCCCTGCCGGACCCCGGCCTGTGGGCCACAAAAGGATGCATTGGGGGCGGCATGCGGCCCATGGGTTTGACACCCCTGCCCTAGAGTATCAAAATTTGTTTCACGGCACCCCTAGGCCAAAGTTTTTTTTATTGAGAAATTCAGAAAAAAATATAAAATTAAGTAAATTGTGTTTATAGCATGTCATCCTCAGGTTCAGTTATGTTGTGAGGGAATGGTTTTGCCAATTTAATAAAGTATAAATAATTTTAATTGGTCCTGGACCACCAAACTATGCTACCAGTGCAAGAACCCCAGTTTGGAAACTACTGCCATAAAATAAACCTTTTTTGTTTTTTTTAAACTACATGTAATACACCTTAGATCTCAGTTCCTAAAAGGTTTTAAACCCTTGCATACAGTAAACTACACATATTTAAAAATCCTACACCGGGCACAAGTGCTCACGGGCCAATTTCATGGCAGTCTCGGATAGGAGGGCATTGTGGATTCACCAAGGGAATGCTGATGCTGACTCCAAGAAGAAAGGGAGTCTCTTCCCTATGAAGGTGAAGCCTTGTTTGGCGACGGCCTAGTTAATTTGATCTCGGCAGCTCCCGCAGGTAAGTCATCCTTCTTGCCCTATGTTCCCTCTCAACGGATGAAGACGCATCATTATCTGACGCAGTCATTTCGGCCCAATAGATATGCAAGAAGTTAAGATTCCCCTTTCTTTGCAGGTAGAGGAAGGAAAAGAGGGAAGAGGTCTGTAGCCTCTTCAAGATCGCAGGAGCAGAGATCGTCCTCTGCTTCTGCCAAATCCACTGCATGACGCTGGGGCTCTCTTGCAGGAGCCCGCACCAGTGGGGGGCACGTCTAAAACTCTTCAGTCAGTTCTAGATTCATTCGGACCTGGACTCGTGGGTTTTACAAATAGTGTCCCAAGGGTACAAACTGGGGTTTCAAGACGTTCCCCCTCACCGATTGTTCAAATCAGCCTTAGTCAGCAGGGAGAAGGTTTTTATTCAAGCCTCTTCGTGGTCCAGAAGCCGGACGGCTCAGTCAGACCAATCTTAAATCTGAAATCCCTTAATTTCTACCTAAAGAAATTCAATTTCAAGATGGAATCTCTCAGGGTAGTGATCTCCAGTCCGGGGGATAAAGGAGATTTCATGGTTTTGGTAGACATAAAGGATGCCTACTTATATGTTCCCATTTAGCCACTGCATCAAGCTACCTGAGGTTTGCAATTCAGGATTGTCATTACCAATTTCAGACGTTGCCGTTTGGTCTGTCCACGGCTCCGAGGATTTTCACCAGGGTGATGGCGGAAATGATGGTCCTCCTTCGCAAGCAAGGAGTCACAATTATCCCGTACTTGGATGATCTCCTGATAAAGGCGAGATCCAGGGACCAGTTGGTGCAAAACATCTACTCTCCCTGACAGTTCTTCAACAACATGGTTGGCTCCTAAACTTGCCAAAATCGCAGTAGGTCCCAATGACGCGGTTGTTGTTTTTGGGAGTGATACTGGACACAGAAGAGGTTTTCTTCTAGTGGAAAGGCTCTGGAGATCCAGAGTCTGGTCAAACAAATTCTGAAACCAGCAAGAGTGTTAATCCATCAATGCATTCAGTTGCTGGGGAAGATGGTTGCGGCCTACGAGGCCATTCAGTTTGGCAGGTTCCATGCCAGAGTGTTCCAGTGGGACCTGTTGGACAAGTGGTCCGGATCCCACCTACACATGCACCGGAGGATAATCCTGTCTTCCAAGACCAGACTCTCACTCCATTGGTGGCTGCACAGTTCTCACCACCTAGAGGGGCGATAGTTCGGGATCCAGGACGGGATCCTAGGGACCACGGATGCAACCCTCCGAGGCTGGAGAGCAGTCACACAGGGGGAAAACATCCAAGGAAGATGGTCAAGTCTTCCTTGGATGTTTTCATCTCCACATAAATGTTCTGGAGTTAAGGGCCATTTAATAACTGCAGACACAGTACGCACTGGGACGGGTGCCCAGCATCCTCTACGGACTAAGAGAAAAGGATTTACCGGTAGGTATTAAAATCCTATTTTCTCTAACGTCCTAGAGGATGCTGGGGACTCCGTAAGGACCATGGGGATAGACGGGCTCCGCAGGAGACATGGGCACTTTAAGAAAGACTTTAGTTCTGGGTGTGCACTGGCTCCTCCCTCTATGCCCCTCCTCCAGACCTCAGTTTGATACTGTACCCAGTGGAGACACACCGACACACCACACACACAGGGAATACTTTTACTGAAGACATTTCCCCCACAAGGCCCTTTGGAGAGACAGAGAGAGAGTATGCCAGCACATACCCCAGCGCTATATAACCCAGGAATAGCACAGTAACTTAATGTTTGAACAATCGGTGAGGGGGAACATCTTGAAACCCCAGTTTGTACCCTTGGGACACTATTTGTAAAACACACGAGTCCATGTCCGAATGAATCCAGAACTGACTGAAGAGTTTTAGACGTGCCCCCACTGGTGCGGGCTCCTGCAAGAGAGCCCCAGCGTCATGCAGTGGATTTGGCAGAAGCAGAGGATGATCTCTGCTCCTGCGATCTTGAAGAGGATGCAGACCTCTTCTCTCTTCTCCTTCCTCTACCTGCAAAGAAAGGGGAATCTTAACTTCTTGCATATCTATTGGGCCGAAATGACTGCATCAGATAATGATGCGTCTTCATCCGTTGGGAGGGAACATAGGGCAAGAAGGTTGACTTACCTGCGGGAGCTGCCGAGATCAAATTAACTAGGCAGTCACCAAACAAGGCTTCACCTTCATAGGGAAGAGACTCCCTTTCTTCTTGGAGTCAGCATCAGCATTCTCTTGGTGAATCCACAATGCCCTCCTATCCGACACTGCCATGAAATTGGCCCGTGAACTCAAGAGTCCTATATCCCTTGCAGTCTCACGTAAGTATGCTGCAGTGTCCTTGATATGATACAACGTAAGGAGTATCCCATCTCTCCAGGGTATCTATATCGGATGACAAGGTATTCGACCAATTCTTGAATACTACTACTCACCCATGCACATGTAATGGCAGGTCTAAGTAATGTACCCGTGGTTACATAACTAGAAATAATGTAGCTTCCTGCATACGATCCGCTGGATTTGTGACAGGGCCCCGTGCAGAACAGGGGGTGACTCCCACTTTATTCTGTCCGCGGCGGGAAATGAATAAACAACCAGAATCCTTTTGGGGATTTGAAACCATCTTGTCGAGCTGGCCCAGACTTTCTCAAACAGAGATGGAGGAACGTTACATCAGCTTTCATTATATATCTATATATACATACATATAGACCCCTTTGTCAGGAACAGCAGGGTCTTCAGTGATTTTAATATGTCCTTAATATCCACAATCATGTACTGAATGCTCCTTGCCAATATTGGATCTAATCAGGAAACATTATGGTCGACATAAGTATCAGTATCCGTGTCAGTATCAGTGTGTAGTAACTGGGCAAAATAACATTTTTGCGACCCAGCGGGGCCTGAGGGAAAAGAAACATAGCCATGAATATCACATCTATTCTCTACGTCTGTGTCTGGGACACAGATTTATCCAACCTTACTCTGATATTACTGAAACATTTACCCAGTCAGTTATTGGTGGTGCCAACAGGGCCACCATCATATGTCTGCATTCCTAATATAGTTTCCTCTTGGGAAAAACATTCAGCCACCGACATATTGACACACATATACCAAGTACCCACAGACACACCGGCTTATGGGGGACAGACCGTCAGTAAATCTCTCAGAGGGACACAGAGGATTTTTCAGCTCACAATCCAGCGCCAAAAGTACACAGTCTGGGAAATAATAAACTCTATAGTGATAGACTTGTAATGCTCTAAAGATGTTCTGGTGAGGTGAGGAAGAAGCCCCGCCGCTGTAATGGCGCGTATCTGTCCCGCTCAGAAATAATTAATTACGCTAGCGGGGTAAGGACAGTGCCCAGGCACTAATGTCCACTTTTTCCAGCCTTTTGTGAGGAATTTATGCTGCCCAGGGTGCCCCCCCCCCCGTGCCCTGCACCCTGCAGTGCCTGTGTTTGTGTGGGAGCATGGCGCGCAGCGTTCCGCTCGCTGCTCGGTACCTCAGAATGCCGTCACTGAAGAGAAGTCTTCTGTTCTTCTGCTACTCACCTGTCTTCTGGCTCTGTAAGGGGGTGACGGCAGGCTGCGGGAGTGTGCATCTAGGCGTACCCAGCGATCAGCACCCTCAGGAGCTAATGGTGTCCTGTCAGCCTGAAGCAGAGCCATTGAACTCACTAGAAGTTGGTCATACTTCTCTCCCCTAAGTCCCACGAAGCAGGGAGACTGTTGCCAGCAGCCTCCCTGAAAATAAAAAAAACTAACAAGTCTTTTCAGAGAAACTCAGTAGAGCTCCCCTGTAGTGCATCCAGTATCACTGCGCACAATACTAAAACTGGAGTCTGGAGGAGGGGCATAGAGGGAGGAGACAGTTCACACCCTTTGAAAGTCTTAAAGTGCCCATGTCTCCTGCGGATCCCGTCTATACCCCATGGTTCTTAATGTGACCCCAGCATCCTCTAGGACGTATGAGAAAACAAATAACGCACACACGAGGAGGAGAGAACTAAGGAAGCTATAAGGAGAAGAGGGGAGGGAGGGGGGGTTGAAAGGTAAGGTAGTAAAGGCATATTGGATAAACTACAACCTTATACATATTCATTAATGTACCAGTAGTTAGAAGTAGAAGAGCTCTAACAGAAACCACAAAGCTTATCTAAAGCCACACCACACTGGATATGCCCAATCTCATTTGATTTTTGAAGCAAAGCAGTATTGGACTTTGTTAATACATGGATGGGAGACTGCTTGGTAGTATCAGATTCTTTAGGTGTTTTTAAACTACCAACACCATTTTCTTGGTACATTTAATTTTTACATGTATTCTTTTATGTACCAGAAGTTAGAAGTAGAAGAGCTGTAACAGAAACCACCAGCTCATCTACAGCCACAGCACACTGGATTTGCCCAATCTCTCCTGATCATGGAAGCTGAGCAGTGTTGGTCCTGGTTTTAGTACTTGGATGGGAGACCACAAGGAAATACCAGGAGCTGTGTGTATTTTCACCAGAAGAGCAATACAAAATGTACAAGTGATATATTAAAATCATCTTTCCAGCTTGAATTTCAATGATGCATTGGGGCAACGATTTTGTGAGAAACATCTTCACCCTTAAATAAAGATTTTCTTAATTCCTTACCTGTGTGCTAATTAGAGTGGATTTTTGAAAGAAAACAATACTGTCAATATACTATTAAAACAAATTAAAATGGTAAAAGTTATTGTACTTTAAGTAAAAATAAAAGAGCCAAAATATCAATCCCAGTTTTGGATTACTTTAATTAACAAACAAAAAAATGCATATAGCAGAGGATAGTTTCAATCTGCCTACCTCTGGGTTATGGGCCCAGCATGCTTTCATTGCTGTACTCTGCTGCACATGTAAGTGCAAGAGATCCTGAAGCACTCACTCATCATGGGAAAGTACCAATGTGTTTCTTCGTTGGTTGATAGAAGAAACATCTTACAAAAACGCTCCAGATTATTGACTTTTTTAAGTTTTTCTAGGAAACGTTTTAGATGAATACTTATTAGCATTTGTCAGTATGTACTTTTGCAAAGTGTCTCTGTGGCGCAATCAGTTAGTGTGTACAGCTATTAACCAAAAGGTTGGTGGTTCAATCCCACCCAGGGACGTAATTGACTTTGTTATCAGATTTTGGTGATCTTTAAGTAGACAAGTCAAATTTCATACCCCCTGTTATGGTGTAGGGTACCTGGCCTTCTCTGATGCAATCAGAGTTAGATTTGATTCAGTGATTTTATAAAAACATCTAGGAAGCACAATTTAGCAGTGGGTTGCAGAGAAAAAGAAATATGCTGGCAAAAAAATCAAATTGCGTGATTAAACAGCTCTTCATTTTCTGGCTTTATTTTTATGCTAACAAATTTGTTCTCTGAAAAGTGTCCACAAAGCCAAGTCTCTGATTAACACCTTTGTAGGGATGGTTTTTCACCTATTACTAAATTAAACTTGCTTCATTGGAAAGGCAGCAAGATGTATCCTCATTTCAATGTCTACTGAAATAATACAGGTTGACACCAGGAAACATTAACGCCACTGCATCCTTGCTGCTTTCTCATGTGGAAGTTTAATGTGAAAACAAGGTGATATCTAATTAGCACACAGGTAAGGAATTAAGAAAATCTTTATTTAAGGGTGAAGATGTTTCTCACAAAATTGTTGACCCAATGCATCATTGAAATTCAAGCTGGAAAGATGATTTTAATATATCACTTGTACATTTTGTATTGCTCTTCTGGTGACAATGTAGTTTGTTTTTGTCAATTACCATTTTAATAATAGGGTAAAGAAAATGAAGTGGATTTTTGAAAGAAAACAATACTGTCAATATACTATTAAAACAAATTAAAATGGTAAAAGTTATTGTACTTTAAGTAAAAATAAAAGAGACAAAATATCAATCCCAGTTTTGGATTACTTTAATTAACAAAAAAAAAATGCATATAGCAGAGGATAGTTTCAATCTGCCAACCTCTGGGTTATGAGCCCAGCATGCTTCCATTGCAGTACTCTGCTGCACATGTAAGTGCAAGAGATCCTGAAGCACTCACTCATCATGGGAAAGTACCAATGTGTTTCTTCGTTGGTTGATGGAAGAAACATCTTACAAAAACTCTCCAGATTATTGACTTTTTAAAGTTTTTCTAGGAAACGTTTTAGATGAATGCTTATTAGCCTTTGTCAGTACGAACTTTTGCAAAGTGTCTCTGTGGCGCAATCAGTTAGTATGTACGGCTATTAACCATAAGGTTGGTGGTTCAATCCCACCCAGGACCTAATTTCCCTTGTTATCAGATTTTGGTGATCTTTAAGTAGACAAGTCAAAATTTCAAACCCCCTGTTACGGTGTAGGGTACCTGGCCTTCTCTGATGTAATCAGAGTTAGATTTGATTCAGTGATTTTATAAAAACAGCTAGGAAGCACAATTTAGCAGTGGGTTGCAGAGAAAAAAAATATGCTGGCAGAAAAATCCAATTGAGTGATTAAACAGCTCTTCATTTTCTGGCTTTATTTTTATGCTAACAAATTTGTTCTCTGAAAAGTGTCCACAAAGCCAAGTCTCTGATTAACACCTTTGTAAGGATGGTTTTTCACCTATTACTAAATTAAACTTGCTTCATTGGAAAGGCAGCAAGATGCATCCTCATTTCAATGTCTACTGAAATAATACAAGTTGACACCAGGAAACATTAACGCCACTGCATCCTTGCTGCTTTCTCATGTGGAAGTCTGTTTAATATGAAAACAAGGTGATATCTAATTAGCACACAGGTAAGGAATTAAGAAAATCTTTATTTAAGGGTGAAGATGTTTCTCACAAAATCGTTGCCCCAATGCATCATTGAAATTCAAGCTGGAAAGATGATTTTAATATATCACTTGTACATTTTGTATTGCTCTTCTGGTGACAATGTAGTTTGTTTTTGTCAATTACCATTTTAATAATAGGGTAAAGAAAATGAAGTGGATTTTTGAAAGAAAACAATACTGTCAATATACTATTAAAACAAATTAAAATGGTAAAAGTTATTGTACTTTAAGTAAAAATAAAAGAGACAAAATATCAATCCCAGTTTTGGATTACTTTAATTAACAAAAAAAAATGCATATAGCAGAGGATAGTTTCAATCTGCCAACCTCTGGGTTATGAGCCCAGCATGCTTCCATTGCAGTACTCTGCTGCACATGTAAGTGCAAGAGATCCTGAAGCACTCACTCATCATGGGAAAGTACCAATGTGTTTCTTCGTTGGTTGATGGAAGAAACATCTTACAAAAACTCTCCAGATTATTGACTTTTTAAAGTTTTTCTAGGAAACGTTTTAGATGAATGCTTATTAGCCTTTGTCAGTACAGACTTTTGCAAAGTGTCTCTGTGGCGCAATCAGTTAGTATGTACGGCTATTAACCATAAGGTTGGTGGTTCAATCCCACCCAGGACCTAATTTCCCTTGTTATCAGATTTTGGTGATCTTTAAGTAGACAAGTCAAAATTTCAAACCCCCTGTTACGGTGTAGGGTACCTGGCCTTCTCTGATGTAATCAGAGTTAGATTTGATTCAGTGATTTTATAAAAACAGCTAGGAAGCACAATTTAGCAGTGGGTTGCAGAGAAAAAAAATATGCTGGCAGAAAAATCCAATTGAGTGATTAAACAGCTCTTCATTTTCTGGCTTTATTTTTATGCTAACAAATTTGTTCTCTGAAAAGTGTCCACAAAGCCAAGTCTCTGATTAACACCTTTGTAAGGATGGTTTTTCACCTATTACTAAATTAAACTTGCTTCATTGGAAAGGCAGCAAGATGCATCCTCATTTCAATGTCTACTGAAATAATACAAGTTGACACCAGGAAACATTAACGCCACTGCATCCTTGCTGCTTTCTCATGTGGAAGTCTGTTTAATATGAAAACAAGGTGATATCTAATTAGCACACAGGTAAGGAATTAAGAAAATCTTTATTTAAGGGTGAAGATGTTTCTCACAAAATCGTTGCCCCAATGCATCATTGAAATTCAAGCTGGAAAGATGATTTTAATATATCACTTGTACATTTTGTATTGCTCTTCTGGTGACAATGTAGTTTGTTTTTGTCAATTACCATTTTAATAATAGGGTAAAGAAAATGAAGTGGATTTTTGAAAGAAAACAATACTGTCAATATACTATTAAAACAAATTAAAATGGTAAAAGTTATTGTACTTTAAGTAAAAATAAAAGAGACAAAATATCAATCCCAGTTTTGGATTACTTTAATTAACAAAAAAAAATGCATATAGCAGAGGATAGTTTCAATCTGCCAACCTCTGGGTTATGAGCCCAGCATGCTTCCATTGCAGTACTCTGCTGCACATGTAAGTGCAAGAGATCCTGAAGCACTCACTCATCATGGGAAAGTACCAATGTGTTTCTTCGTTGGTTGATGGAAGAAACATCTTACAAAAACTCTCCAGATTATTGACTTTTTAAAGTTTTTCTAGGAAACGTTTTAGATGAATGCTTATTAGCCTTTGTCAGTACAGACTTTTGCAAAGTGTCTCTGTGGCGCAATCAGTTAGTATGTACGGCTATTAACCATAAGGTTGGTGGTTCAATCCCACCCAGGACCTAATTTCCCTTGTTATCAGATTTTGGTGATCTTTAAGTAGACAAGTCAAAATTTCAAACCCCCTGTTACGGTGTAGGGTACCTGGCCTTCTCTGATGTAATCAGAGTTAGATTTGATTCAGTGATTTTATAAAAACAGCTAGGAAGCACAATTTAGCAGTGGGTTGCAGAGAAAAAAAATATGCTGGCAGAAAAATCCAATTGAGTGATTAAACAGCTCTTCATTTTCTGGCTTTATTTTTATGCTAACAAATTTGTTCTCTGAAAAGTGTCCACAAAGCCAAGTCTCTGATTAACACCTTTGTAAGGATGGTTTTTCACCTATTACTAAATTAAACTTGCTTCATTGGAAAGGCAGCAAGATGCATCCTCATTTCAATGTCTACTGAAATAATACAAGTTGACACCAGGAAACATTAACGCCACTGCATCCTTGCTGCTTTCTCATGTGGAAGTCTGTTTAATATGAAAACAAGGTGATATCTAATTAGCACACAGGTAAGGAATTAAGAAAATCTTTATTTAAGGGTGAAGATGTTTCTCACAAAATCGTTGCCCCAATGCATCATTGAAATTCAAGCTGGAAAGATGATTTTAATATATCACTTGTACATTTTGTATTGCTCTTCTGGTGACAATGTAGTTTGTTTTTGTCAATTACCATTTTAATAATAGGGTAAAGAAAATTAAGTGGATTTTTGAAAGAAAACAATACTGTCAATATACTATTAAAACAAATTAAAATGGTAAAAGTTATTGTACTTTAAGTAAAAATAAAAGAGCCAAAATATCAATCCCAGTTTTGGATTACTTTAATTAACAAACAAAAAAATGCATATAGCAGAGGATAGTTTCAATCTGCCTACCTCTGGGTTATGGGCCCAGCATGCTTCCATTGCTGTACTCTGCTGCACATGTAAGTGCAAGAGATCCTGAAGCACTCACTCATCATGGGAAAGTACCAATGTGTTTCTTCGTTGGTTGATAGAAGAAACATCTTACAAAAACTCTCCAGATTATTGACTTTTTTAAGTTTTTCTAGGAAACGTTTTAGATGAATGCTTATTAGCATTTGTCAGTATGTTGTTCTGCAAAGTGTCTCTGTGGCGCAATCAGTTAGTGTGTACAGCTATTAACCAAAAGGTTGGTGGTTCAATCCCACCCAGGGACGTAATTGACCTTGTTATCAGATTTTGGTGATCTTTAAGTAGACAAGTCAAATTTCATACCCCCTGTTATGGTGTAGGGTACCTGGCCTTCTCTGATGTAATCAGAGTTAGATTTGATTCAGTGATTTTATAAAAACATATAGGAAGCACAATTTAGCAGTGGGTTGCAGAGAAAAAGAAATATGCTGGCAAAAAAATCAAATTGCGTGATTAAACAGCTCTTCATTTTCTGGCTTTATTTTTATGCTAACAAATTTGTTCTCTGAAAAGTGTCCACAAAGCCAAGTCTCTGATTAACACCTTTGTAGGGATGGTTTTTCACCTATTACTAAATTAAACTTGCTTCATTGGAAAGGCAGCAAGATGCATCCTCATTTCAATGTCTACTGAAATAATACAGGTTGACACCAGGAAACATTAACGCCACTGCATCCTTGCTGCTTTCTCATGTGGAAGTCTGTTTAATGTGAAAACAAGGTGATATCTAATTAGCACACAGGTAAGGAATTAAGAAAATCTTTATTTAAGGGTGAAGATGTTTCTCACAAAATTGTTGACCCAATGCATCATTGAAATTCAAGCTGGAAAGATGATTTTAATATATCACTTGTACATTTTGTATTGCTCTTCTGGTGACAATGTAGTTTGTTTTTGTCAATCACCATTTTAATAATAGGGTAAAGAAAATGAAGTGGATTTTTGAAAGAAAACAATACTGTACCCAGTGGAGACTGGGTGCTTTTCAGGAGCTCTCCTGAGCTTTCTGACAGAAAGTGTTTTGTTAGGTTTTTAATTTTCAGGGAGCACTGCTGGCAACAGACTCCCTCATCGAGGGACTGAGGGGAGAGAAGCAGCCCTACTCTCTGAGTTGCAAGGTCCTGCTTCTTAGGCTACTGGACACCATTAGCTCCAGTGGGATTGGTACGCAGGATCTCACCCTCGCCGTCCGTCCCAGAGCCGCGCCGCCGTCCCCCTCGCAGAGCCGGAAGATAGAAGCCGGGTGAGTATGAGAAGAAAAGAAGACTTCAGAGTCGGCAGAAGACTTCATGATCTTCACTGAGGTAACGCACAGCACTGCAGCTGTGCGCCTTTGCTCCCATACACCTCACATACTCCGGTCACTGTAAGGGTGCAGGGCGCAGGGGGGGCGCCCTGGGCAGCAATATAAACCTCTTTCGCAAAAATATAACATATATACAGCTGGGCACTTTATATATGTATAAGCCCCCACCAATTTTACAGTTTAAGCGGGACAGAAGCCCGCCTCCGAGGGGGCGGGGCTTCTCCCTCAGCACTCACCAGCGCCATTTTTTCTCCACAGCACTACCCTGCTTATACCACGTTAGACAAGAGGGTTGAAAAGAGGGGGGGGGGGCACATAATTCGCAAATTACATACAGCAGCACTACTGGGCAAACATTAAGTTACTGTTTTATTCCTGGGTTATATAGCGCTGGGGGGTGTGCTGGCATACTCTCTCTCTGTCTCTCCAAAGGGCCTTGTGGGGAAACTGTCTTCAGAAAAAGCATTCCCTGTGTGTGAAGTGTGTCGGTACACGTGTGTCGACATGTCTGAGGAAGAAGGCTATATTAGAGAGGAGCGGGAGCAAATGAATGTGGTGTCTCCGCCGACAGCTGATTGGATGGATATGTGGAATGTTTTAAATGCTAGTGTAAACTCATTGCACAAAAGATTAGACAAGGCAGAAGCTTTGGGACAGTCAGGGTTTCAACCCATGCCTGATCCTATGTTGCAGGGACTGTCAGGGTCTCATAAGCGCCCACTATCCCAGATTGTTGACACAGATACCGACACGGATTCTGACTCCAGTGTCGATTACGATGATGCAAAGTTACAGCCAAAATTGGCAAAATCCATTCGATTTATGATTATGGCAATAAAAGATGTTTTGCACATCACAGAGGAACCCCGTCGCTGACAAGAGGGTACATATGTACAAGGGAAAGAAGCCTGAGGTAACCTTTCCCCCCTCACACGAGCTGAACGAGTTATGTGAAAAAGCTTGGGAATCTCCAGATAAAAGACTGCAGATTTCCAAAAGGATTCTTATGGCGTATCCTTTCCCATCAACGGATAGGTTACGATGGGAATCCTCCCCTAGGGTGGACAAAGCATTAACACGCTTATCCAAGAAGGTAGCCCTCCCGTCCCAGGATACGGCTACCCTCAAAGAGTGTGCTGACCGCAAACAGGAGATTACCCTGAAGTCCATTTATACACATTCAGGTACCTTACTCAGACCGGCAATTGCGTCGGCCTGGGTGTGTAGTGCTGTAGCGGCATGGACAAATACCTTATCTGAGGGGATGGATAGCCTAGACAAGGATACTATTTTATTGACCCTGGGGCATATAAGAGATGCTGTCCTATATATGTGTGTATGCAAACTACAGGTGGTGCTGCAGGGCCCACACCCTTTTACTTGTCTTGTAGAGCAGCTCTGAAGCTGTTACAGTGCCCAGCTGCTGCAAGAAATCAGCTTGAATGCTTCAGGGGCTTGGGCATGGCCAACATGAGCCCCACACCGAAGGAGGGTGGGGGTGTTTAATGCAAACTTGGGGTTATCCAAGCGCCGCAAAAGGCCGCCATGCCCTGCATGCCCCTTTTCTCTTTTCATATACAGATGAGGGTTCCAGCCAACTTTGGCCCACTGCTTGGATGACATCACCGTATGCAAATCCGTCTGCTGCAGACCTTCCCCCAGGAATGCTTGCAATAGTTGTTGCATATGGTTTAATGTCTGAGGGTGCTTCAGTATTAGGCAGCCTTCCGCCCTCCCATGTTCATCTGAAAAGATGTGGTCTCCCTGCAGTTGTTGTCCCCAGACGAGAGTTCCCTTGTGCTTCCTCAGTTAAATCTCCTTAACTTGACGGGGGTGTGCCCGAGCAGCCACCCTCCCCAGCCCTATCCCAACACATACTTATCTTGCATATGAGATCTCTTGATCATGAAGATAGTTCTCACAGGTTGAGGTTCATCCTGGCCCCGCTCCCCGCTGGAGAGCGCTGATGGGGACAGCAGCGGGGCTTCAGCAGAAGGGTGAGTACGTGTGGCCAGAGACCTCCCTTCCCATGTGCAGGCCTGCAGAGTCTGCCGCGCAGGATGGGGCATGTGGCACTCTCCCTCCCAGGGGCTCTTCCAGATGTAGCTCCTCAGCAGTATTTTTCCCGGGCTGCGCGGCGCTCTCCCCGACTGGCATCCGCCCTGGAACACTGCCTTCCTCAACGCAACATCAGCAGGGGGCCCTGGCCTCATCACCATCCCAGGTCTTTCTCATGTATGTATCATGTATGTGTGTGTGATATATGTATGAATCATATATGTTTGTGATATATCTATCTATCTATCTATCTATCTATCTATCTATCTATCTATCTATCTATCTATCTATCTATCTATCTATCGTACGTATGTGTGTGTGTGTGTATATATATGTATCTATCATGTATGTATGTATCTATCTTGTATGTATGTGTTCTATCTATCTATCCTATCTATCGTGTGTGTGATATATGTATGTATCTATCATGTATGTATGTATGTATGTATCACACCTTCCTCTATACATATACATACATACATACACACACACACACACACACACACACACACACACACACACACACACCTATATCTGTACGTACACTGACATACACACACCAACATCTATACATTAACACGCTGACCCCTAAACGTACACCAACGTACCCACACCTGCATCTATACCTACACATGCTGACACGTGGACGTACACCGGCTTACCCACATGTGAATCTATACATACATGTGCTGACACCTGGACATACACTGATGTACCCACACCTAACATCTATACATACACATGCTAACACCTGGACGTATACAGACGTACCCACATTTGCATCCATGCATATATAGATGTAGGTGTGTGTACGTCAGTGTACGTCCAGGTGTCAACGCGTGTATGTATAGATGCAGGTGTGGGTACGTCTGTGTATGTCCAGGTGTCAGAATGTGTATGTATAGATGCAGGTGTGGGAAGGTCAGTGTAGGTTCAGGTGTCAGCGCGTGTATGTATAGATGCAGGTGCTTGTATGTCCAGATGTCAGTGCATGTATGTATAGATGCAAGTGTGGGTACGTCGGTGTATGTCCATTTGTCAGCGCGTGTATATATAGATGCAGGTGCTTGTATGTTGGTGTATGTCCAGGTGTCAGCATGTGTATGTATAGATGCAGGTGTGGGAATGTTGGTGTATGTCCAGGTGTCAGGGCGTGTATGTATGGATATTAGGTGTGGGTACATCAGTGTATGTCCAGGTGTTAGCGCATGTATGTATAGATGTATATATACACACACATACGATAGATAGATAGATAGATAGATACATATTATAAGGGCACGGTCGTGCCCTTATATTAAGGCTGAATCGAACAAACGGAATTCTCCCATAGGGAACTTCTGAAATGGGGGCATGGTGTTTGAGGGGCTACACCTCAAAACTGATTGGACGTACTGAGCTGAAATTTGGCCTGGGCGTGTAGAATCGTCACCCGGTGCTGCATGCCAAATTTCAGGGCAAAATAATAAAAAATGAGGAATTGGGAGTAACCTAAAGTTCCAACTGTCAGTTTTTTTCTGTGACTTCCTTTGTGGCTTTTTGACACCGTTTTCCTATAGAGTGAATTAGATATTTTTTGGGAAGGCATAACTCCGGATAGAGGACGAATTAAGACTTGGGGTTTGTTTTACTAGATAGAGTATGCCCCAGTGTAGTGCCTTTTGGGGTTGTGGTTTTTCAGAAAGTTATAGGGTTTTTTTAATTAAGAGAAATATGCCCCATTATAGAGATAGGGCTTTTCAATTTGTTGCGGCTGCGCAGTGGCCGCCAGGAGAGCGAGAGTGAGTGAGGGAAGGGGTCTCGTGCAGGCTGAGGTTATAAAAGTAGCTGCTGGCGGCAGGAGGAGAGCCAGCGGTTCCTGGGTGTGTGCACCTGCGGTCCCTTACAGACTGCAGCGACCCATTAGGACTGTGGAGGAGAGGGGTAGCGGCATAGCAGCCGCAGGCTTACCGAAAGTGCTCACTACTGAGCAATATGGTCCCCTTACCCGAAGTGGGAGCCGCAGCGGGAGGAATAGCTGGAGTTGCGCCGCAGGAGAAAGTCAGAGGACATCCAGAAGAGACATCCGGTGCAGCGCTGACTCCTGACTGACAGCGCTTGCCTACTGAGCGGTGTGGTACCCCCACACCTGAAGCGGGTGCGGGAGCGGCAGCGGCAGCCGGAGAAGACAGCTGTGCTGCACGGAAGAAGTCAGGCAGCAGCACCAGCGGGCTGAGGTGGGGAGGATCAGTATGGTCCCTTACGTGCGGCTCACATTCAGATCCATCCGGCTCCCTTCCCCTCCTCCCCTGCACC